>NC_079230.1:21464030-21764530 GCF_029633865.1 Lampris incognitus
TTCTTAGCTGACAGGAGTGGCACCCGGTGTGGTCTTCTGCTGCTGTAGCCCATCTGCCTCAAGGTTCGACGTGTTGTACGTTCAGAGATGCTCTTCTGCATACCTCGGTTGTAATGAGTGGTTATTTGAGTTCCTGTTGCTTTTCTGTCAGCTCGAACCAGTCTGGCCATTCTCCTCTGACCTCTGGCATCAACAAGGCATTTTCGCCCACAGAACTGCCGCTCACTGGATATTTTCTCTTTTTCGGACCATTCTCTGTAAACCCTAGAGATGGTTGTGCGTGAAAATCCCAGTAGATCAGCAGTTTCTGAAATACTCAGACCAGCCCGTCTGGCACCAACAACCATGCCACGTTCAAAGTCACTTAAATCACCTTTCTTCCCCATTCTGATGCTCGGTTCGAACTGCAGCAGATCGTCCTAAATGCATTGAGTTGCTGCCATGTGATTGGCTGATTAGAAATTTGCGTTAACGAGCAGTTGGACAGGTGTGCCTAATAAAGTGGCCGGTGAGTGTATACACACACACACTCACACACTTTCTTTTTGCATTGATTTCTACTTACAGTCAGCAGAAATGCTTATATACTGTTATATACTTCACATCTTGCAGACATATAGGAAGTGGTCAGTTAGCTAGATAGATGCAAAATGGTCGGTCACATGATCACTGGTAAGCTATAGTCAAAATCTAGTGTGTGTGTGTGTGTGTGTGACTATGAGGCTGTTTTTTGAGGTAGATGGATGTCCTCAAAAAGGCAGGATTATATTTTGATATCTGCCTGCCAAAGTCCTGTGGCAATTGACCACTGCATGTGAGACGTATTCAATCAACTAAGAGTTAACATTTTACAGTAATTTCGATACTTTTACTCAATTCCAATCCGAAGTTGTTGTTTTTTCGGTATTTTTTTTTCATATCTCTTCCTTTTCTCCTGCATAGATAATTTTTCTCATTGTTTCACTTACTCCAGTGTGTCTATGGAGGCTGTCTGACGATTCCATCCTGTTTTCATCCAATAAAAATTACTTTCAATTGCAGCTAAAGTCATTTCAGTGTTGTTGAAGCCAATATCCGGAGGGTAATTGGTGTATTTTGAACCATAAAAGCTTGACTGACCCCTCAAGATAAAATAATGAGCAAATTAATAATCTAATTTGGTTACTTTTGTGGGGAATCGTTTATTTTAAACAGCCACATTATACCTTTTTTCTTTTTTCTTTTGTGTTTTAGGATTAATTAGCAGCAGAGACAGGAACAAATCAGTGACTGACTCGAAACAAGGATTGCACATGTAAGTTCTGTCAAGGAAAGACAAGAATATTTTGCTGTAGTACTAAACTGACCACAATATTTCTACATAAGCTATCTCCAAAAAGTATATGTTTATGATTATTTCATGGTGACAGGCATACCGTCATGAACACTTGAGGCCCCGATTTTTGCACTCCTGATCTTTGGTTGCTTGTTATTTGGGGGATTTGGGGGATTGGAGCATGCTAAACTGACTTGTTGTAAGTCACTGTGGAATAAGAGTGTCAACTTCAACACCTAAAATGAAAAAGTACGAACTTAAATTACCGTTACGCATCTACATAGGAGGTCGGACTCAAGTCAGCTGTTCACCTTGCTCGCCGTGCTTGCCTTGAAACGCAATGAAGATTTGGCTTCAGTTGCGTAATAAATGAGAGCACAGGATACATCAAACATACTGTTTGCATAACCGCTGGCGTTTTATTTCAAATCCGCAGCTTCTGTAAATATTCTGGGGTTAACGTCAGGCTTACTGCATGAGAATTTGCTTACCTTTTCACTTGTGAAGATCAAGATGAAAATGATGAAAGTAGGGTAACTTTACCGAGTTGACTTTGGTTGCCTGCTTTATGATGCAACGCTGTTCAATTTTTAATTTGAAAGGAAGCCCATCATGGATACATCAGCACATTTGGCTATACCAAGTAGGTAGCTGATATATTTAACCTCAGTAAAAATAATCTGATTTGCCTGATAGCAAATTTCAAGGTGAACATGATAAAATGATGAGAGGACAGCCATCTTTACATTAAAATTTAATTTTTGCATTATAGCTTGATTTTTTTTCATAACGTGGGAGTGGGGAATAGATAAAGTTGCTCTGATTTATGAGAGAAAAAAAAAGAGAGTAAATGAGATGGGAATAGTTGGGGTTAAGTGTACCTTTTAATAATATCGAGATGAATGCTTGTGAGGAGAGATTGACTGTTGGCTAGTTTTTTTTTCCAGGACATAGGAGTAGCCATGTTTAGTCTAATGAGAGAAGAGGACAGATATCATTGCAGATGCATGCTATGAGATGAGAGAGAGAGCGAGCGAGAGAGCGAGAGAGAGAGAGAGAGAGAGTGATATGTGATATTCCTTGTGATATGGATTAAGTATATTAAATCAGAAGATGCTATTCATACACACCTTAAACATGTTGTTTAACTATATTGTATATTAGCTGTGTTGTACGCCTGCTTTTTCATACATAATATTTTCTACATTTGTATATTCTGTATATTTTTTCTTGTTTGTTTACTCTTGTTATTCTTGTATATTAACTCTGTTATGTGTTCATTTTTGTCTTTTTTGTTTTTATTTATATCACACTGTCGTATGTTCTCTACCTACTGCACATGTTGTAGTTGCACTATTTTATTATCCTAGCATGCCTGACAACATCAGGCAAAGGGACTGCCACTCGGGTACATTTACATTTGTTTGAATGTTGATTAATGTACATTGTCCCTTCCCAAATAAACGTTAAAGAAAAAAGAAGAAGTGACTTGATATAAGTAGCCTAATGACAGTAAAAAAACCCCAAAACAAAACAAAACAAAAGAGAGATGGCTGATGATTATATATCTATTGCACTTTTTCAACAAATATTCATTGACAGGAGTCTGTTTTACATATGGAAGAGGTAGCAGTTGTTAGCGGTTCGGCTTAATATATAGGTAGGATGCATTTTATGTGCATGCATCGTAGCAACAGTCCCTGCATTCACCACGTCTTCCGAACAAGCCCGTGAAATCAGTCAGGTGAAGTCCAGGGGCAGGTTAGAAAAAAACTAACAAAGAAAATAAGTTCAAGATACACCAGTATCTCGGGCATCCGGGTAGCATGGTGGTCTATTCTGTGTCCTACCAACATGGGGTTCAAATCCCCGTGTTATCTCCGGCTGGGTCAGGTGTCCCTACAGACACAATTGGCCGTGTCTGTGGGTGGGATGCCGGATGTGGGTATTTGTCCTGGTCGCTGCACTAGCGCCTCCTCTGGTCGGTCGGGGCGCCTGTTCAGGGGGGAGGGGGAACTGGGGGGAATAGCGTGATCCTCCCACGCGCTACGTCCCCCTGGCGAAACTCCTCACCGTCAGGTGAAAAGAAGCGGCTGGCGACTCCACATGTATCGGAGGAGGCATGTGGTAGTCTGCAGCCCTCTCCAGATTGGCAGAGGGGGCGGAACAGCAACCGGGACAGCTCAGAAGAGTGGGGTAATTGGCCGGATACAATTGGGGAGAAAAGGGGGCGGGACGATATACTAATATCTCTGGTACCAAGTAGGACTAGCGCTAAAACACGATGCTTAGAGGGTCGTGAGGTCGGCCTGCCCGAGCTAATAGGGCTAATGGCCGAACACGAGACACACACACATCCCTATCTGTGGAGATAGATAGATAGATAGATAGATAGATAGATAGATAGATAGATAGATAGATAGATAGATAGATAGATAGATAGATAGATAGATAGATAGATAGATAGATAGATAGATAGATAGATAGATAGATAGATAGATAGATAGATAGATAGATAGGTAGATAGATAGATAGATAGATAGGTAGATAGATAGAGCGGGGAAGTTGTTTACTCTGATCTGGTGAAATTATGCTATATAGGCTTAGAGGAACCGTAGAGAAAATGCATGATAATGATCGGGATATTATTTATGATCATGAGCCAGAGCTATTCGGAGTCTATGAGAGAAGGAAGAAAGTAGCTGGAGAACTAATTAAGTCTAGGCAGCAGCAGGAGATTGATAGACTCATCAGAGGAAACGGCTTCGAAAGCAGAGTGAAAAGAGGGCATTAATGTCCTGCAAACAAACTTGGAAGAATCTTTTTTGCAACCCCGAGGGGAGCAGAAAGCCTTGGCAAAAACAGAAAAAAAGAAAACGTGCTAGAATGATAATCTCCAAGGAATCGTATTTGATTATTTAAGGCTCTTTTTAGCGAAATAGAAGACTCACAGCATCAAAGCATCAAAGCGAGAGAGAACGAGGATTTGGAAAAGGTGAATATAGATGGGGAGGACAAAAAAAAAAGAAAAAAGTTTGGGCTGCCCACACCAATTCCATCAGTTGGAAAGATAGGCCATTAGATGGATGTTAGTCTCCCCAAGTGCAAGGAAGCACAAAGGATGGAAAGACGTGCCAGAGCTTGAACATCCCCTCGGCTTAATGAAGTTAGTTACCAGCTATAGAAAAACAGGCTTTTTTTTATGTGCTTATTAGTGATTTTTAGATATATTTCACCACAACACAGCAGCATTGGGTGGCAGGCATCACCTGAAGGGTGCCCTTAGCTTTCACCAATGAAACGGAGTAATCATTAGGGCATTAATGTGATTAGTAGGCGAGGAAAGGCTGCAGGGAGTGCTGCACCTCTAGTTGATTACATCACATATTTATTATACGACAAATACATCACCTTGTACCATAAGATTGCTGGACAGATTTATAAGAATCCTAATGTGATTGGGGTAAAAGTAATGCCACATAATTCAAGGAGTCAACGGAAACTGGGATTGCATAGACAAGGCGGTATTCCCAACTGTGAAAGAACAGCTTGTCCAAAGCTTTGGAAGGTGGCATGTTTTGATACTAATTGACCAGATGAAGATTCAGGAGGGACGTTTGATTCATTAGAGTCATCAAAGCCATGAAAAAGTCCACTTCGCCTGATAATGTTGACAGAAAGGTCAAGACTACCAGGCAGATGAAAGTGGTGGTGTCTGCTATTTTATCTGTCTACTACAGCTAATGTGGCCCATAGAAGTGTACGAGACTGCTGGGATGAAAGGAGAGAAGCTAGAGGAGTTTATTTGCTCATCTTGGGATTACCTGTATCTGGTATGACTGAAGCAAATGTAAAGTTGCATGATGGTGGCAGGGTCTTAAAGCCGAAATCTGTGGTTTCACCAATCTGTCTCTCCCTCTAGCAGCAAGGACTACAAAAACGGTGTAACAGCCGTTGTTGCTTGTGTGCTGTCACCTCAGCAGGGAACAGTTCCCACCCCTGGAAAAATGGCATCCTTGGACCAAAGCTGACACACTCAATCTAATGTATAACAAAATACGTCAAACTATTTGGGAACCCTGCTGCTCATATCCCGCCCCCCCCCTTTTTTTCTCTCCAATTGTAGCTGGCCAATTACCCCACTCTTCCCAGCCATCTCGGTCGCTGTTCCACCCCCGCCAATCCGGGGAGGGCTGCAGACTACCACATGCCTCCTCCTATACATGTGGAGATGCCAGCTACTTCTTTTCATCTGACGGCGAGGAGTTTCACCAGGGGGACGTAGCGCGTGGGAGGATCACGCTACTCCCCCCACTTCTCCCTCCTCCCCCCGAACTGGCATCCCCGACTGACCAGAGGAGGCGCTAGTGCAGTGACCAGGACACATAGCCACATCCGGCTTCCCACCCGCAGACACGGCCAATTGTGTCTGTAGGGATGCCCAACCAAGCCGGGGGTAACACGGGGATTTAAACCGGCGATCCCCGTGCCGGTAGGCAACGGAATAGACTGCTACGCTATTCAGACACGCTGCTCTATCATACTGACTGTAGAATTGGTGGATCATCTGTCCAGCAGAAGCATTGCCACATCATCATATTTCACTCCTCTTTCCTTTTTTTAAAAAAATTTATTTCTGATTTTTCCCTTTTTTCTCCCAATTTAGTGGCCAATTGATCCCTATTTTAATTCAAACACCCACCCTCGTATTGCATGCGTTCGCCAACTGCATCTCTCCGGCCGGCAGTCTCGAAGGAGACGCCTCCCCACTTTCGTGACAAGGCGAATCCAAGCCGAACCACTGTTTTCCCGACACACACAGAGACGCATTCACATGACGAACACAAGCCGACTCCGCCCCCCTCCCGAAGACAGCGTTGCCAATGATTGCTGCTTCATCGAGTCCGGCCATAGTCGGATCTGACGAGACCGGGGCGCGAACCCCAGTCCCCAGTGGGCAACTGCATCGACACCAAGCCGATGCTTAGACCGCTACGCCACCGCGGACCCCCATTCCTCTTTCCTGTTGTAGTAGGAACGTGTTTGCTGCTGCATCAGTATTCATCCTGTCTGGTCAGAAACTTCAACAACGGTGTGTCGCCAACCACGGTAAAGATGCCAGTTAATATCATGTAGCCTAAATCCATGGTCCATGTGGATAAAATAATAACTATGGAGAGAAATCCTGGATAACAGCTTTAACGTTTAACAGTGAGGGCTGTGGTACCACCACTAAGCAGCAGGGTGAGACCTGAAATGAAACCTGAGGGTTGCAGTTCAACAGGTGCATTTAGTGCTCAAGCACATGGCTATTGTCTTAGCGCTGTGTGCAGGGCAACGTTTTATAGAGCGGGGCAAATCCGTGAAAATGGTTGAAAAATCAATTGAAGAGTCAATACATAGAAAAGGGGGAACAGAAATTTCTGTAGTGAGCGTATCCCAAAGCAGGGTCAGTGGACGAACTGTGACACTGTGAAGGGGGGAGAAACCTGGCTGGAAAGTACTGTAATGTAGCCGAATGGGTAGAGCACATACCACCTGGCCACATGATCGCATCACCAGTAACCTTTGTTGCATGTCTTACCCCCCCATTTCCTGTCTGCTTCTACTATCACTATCAAATAAAGGTATAAAAAAATACCAAAAAAAAGAAAAAAGATTCATCGTAGGTGTCTCCTATGATGTTTTATCGTCTCTGCAAACCGGTAGTCTGTGGCTTGGTTAAGATCCTTCTTGTGTCTTTCGTTCAAGCATAGTTCCCCCCCCCCTCATCTGAGCCATCCCGGTCGCTGCTGCACCCCCTCTGCCGATCCAGGGAGGGCTGCAGATTACCACATGCCTCCTCTGATACATGTGGAGTCACCTACCACTTCTTTTCACCTGACGGTGAGGAGTTTCGCCAGGGGGACATAGCGTGTGGGAGGATCATGCTATTCCCCCCAGTTCCCCCTCCCCCCTGAACAGGCGCCCTGACCAACCAGAGGAGACTCTAGTGCAGGGACTAGGACACATACCCACATCCGACTTCCCACCTGCAGACACGGCCAATTGTGTCTGTAGGGACACCCGACCAAGCCAGAGGTAACACAGGGATTCAAGCCAGCAACCCCATGTTGGTAGGCAACAAAAGCGACTGCCACACTAACTGGATGCCTTGTTCAAGGATAGTTACATGAAGGCACACTCTGTTATGATGTCGAATAAGTATTTTCTAGACTGACAATTGGTTGTGGTGACACAACCGAGTATTGAGGTGTCTAATAGCAGCAATAGTGAGCAGATGGTGGAAATTAATTCTTTAGATGGTATTAATAGTAATTATTTTAATCAGACACCACGAGCCTGAACTTCCTCAATACAAGCTTCATCTAACAATGGAGTACAGTATTCCTACTTGAACAATCACACTGCATTGTTACTAATGTATTTCAATTTTGGAGGCATTTTAAGGCACATATTTTTACTATGATCAATTACAATGAAATTTTCATGTTATTGTGTGCATAGACAGATATTCTACTTTTGTGAAGCTGGAATTTAGATTTGGGAAGGTTCATTGACATTTGCCAGGTTAAAGTGACAATCCTGAAGGTCTACGCTCAAACATGTCCTTTTGGAGACTTTCTATTTCTGTACTATTTAAGACAGTCGCTAATTCAGATTTCCAAATCATGAATACTTTTGTAGTTGCTCATTTTAATTGTTATTTTTAAGTTTGATATTGCTGGGGAAATTGATGTGTTGATTATGAATAAGACAGGTAGTGATATATCCTGCAACTTGGTTGTGCCGCTCATTGTATGCTGTCCCTGCTAGGATAACTATATGCTGGACCGTCTCAGGGACACTTTTACACAGTCTGCAGCGCCTGGGTCTCGTCTGGTGTGGTAGATTCCTGCTTCTATTGACCTGGTGCTGAGTGCCTGTCCCTGTGCTGCTGTGATTAGCGCCTCAGTGCTGTCCTTTAGTCCTGCCTTTTCCAGCCATTGGTAAGATGTCCTGATGTCAGCCACTCCTGCAATCCCTCGGTGGTACATCCCATGGAGGGGCTTGTCCTGCCATCGCTTCACCTCTGTTTCCTTTTTGCCTGCATTCCCTATATTTCCTAGTTGTCTGAGACGTTCTTGCTTGCAGCAGTTCATCTTTGGGCGCCATTTTACTGATGTACCCGTGGATGCTTGTGGATACACATTGATACGCCAGACATCATGACCACCTTCCTAATATGCTGATGGTCCTCTGTGTGCCACCAAACTAGCGCCGACCCACCAAGGCATGGAATCTACAAGGCCCCTGAAGGTGCCCTGTGGTATTTGGCACCAAAACATCCACAGCAAATCCTTCAAGTCCGAGGTTGGGCCACCATGGATCGGACTTGTCAGTCCAGCACATCCCACAGATAATCAATCGGATTGATATCTGGAGAATTTGGAGGCCAGGGGAACACATCAAACAATTTTATCATGTCCCTCAAACCATTCCTGTACATGTGTGCAGTGTGGCAGAAAGCATTATCCTGCTGAAGAGACCACTGCCATCAGGGAATACTGTTACCATGAAGGGATGTACCTGGTCTCCAACGATGTTTAAGGAGGTGGCACATGTCAAATTGACATCCACATGAATGGCCAGACCCGGGGTTTCCCAGCAAAACATTGCCCAGTGCATCACACTGCCTCCACTGACTTGTCTTCCCATAGTGCATCCCGGTGCCATCCCTTCCCCATATAAACGGTGCACATGTACACAGCCATCCACATGATCTAAAAGAAAACAGGACTCATCAGACCAGGTGGCCTTCTTTCACTGCTCCAAGGTCCAGTGCCAACGCTCATATGCCCATTGTAGGCGCTTTCGACGGTGGACAGGGGTCATCATGGACACTCGAACCGGTCTGCGGCTATGCAGCCCCATACACAGCAGGGTGCAAAGCACTGTGTGTTGTGACACATTCCTCCCGTAACCATCATTAAAATTATCTGTGACTTGTGACGCTTCTGTTGGTTCGGACCAGACGGGATAGCCTTTGTTGCCCTCACACTTTGATGAGCCCATCACCCTGTTGCCGGTTTGTGGTTTGTCCCTCCTCGAATCACTGTCAGTAGGTACTCGCCACTGCTGACCAGTAGCACCCCACAAGCCTTACCATTTCAGAGATGCTCTGACCCAGTCGCCTGGCCACAACAATTTGGCCCTTGTCAAAGTCGCTCAGGTCTTCACTCCTGCCCATTACTCCTGCGTCCAACACATTGACTATGAGAACTGATTGTTCACTTACCATCTAATCTACCCAGACCTTGACGTGTGCCCTTGTTGGAGATGATCAACCCGAGTGGTCAGCGACAGCAATTTTTCAGGACTGTCAGTTTCAAAATTCATATGCATCTTATTTTCTTTGCTCATTTCGCTGTATTGCTTTTATCATGGATTGCAATGAAAACATTCTCATCATACACTTAATCAATAGGAGACAGTAAATCACACATTGATGTCAACAGTTGGTAAAACTGAAATCAATGTTGTCACCATACAAATTTGAGAAAAAGCCTTGCTATATCAAAACAAGTTGTCTGTCATTTCTGAAAATATTAATGTCCTTAACAAAGGTATAGAAGAGATTGCTTTGGCTGTTATATTTCTTCTCCATGGAAGGGGAATGCTGTTTGTGTTGTCTGAGATTTATCTCCTTACTAAGCATTCCCCACAAACATTAAAGTGTGGGCTGCAATTTGTCATCATAAATCTCATTATGGATGGTCCGCTTGTGTGTTGTGATTCAAAAATGAAATTTTCTCGCCTTCACCGATCCTTTCATTTATAATGTCACCGACTGATCTGCAGTGGGCTCTATTCAATGTAGTCCCGCAGGAGAAATTATGGGTATAAATTCTAATATGCGTACTTTATGTTAGATATCCATTTCTCCCACTAAACCTTAAGTCCGGATGAACTGAATCAACTTTCTGGAATTTCCTTACCTGGATTATTGAGCATGCGTCAAGACGTTAGATATCCTAGTTGGCATCTCATTTCAAATAACTCGAACAGAAATGTTCCGCTTGCTTATTCCACCACTATCACACACACGTGCAAAAAAACATTTTTTTTTCAAATAAATTCTTAGTTTCAACAATTTGTTTTCAACTCAAACAATTTCCTAATCTAATGTGCACTTGCTTAGAATAAAGGCACAGTTATGCATTTTTGCAGAGCCAACTGAAGAAGGGTGTCTAGTTGCGCGAGCACTTTGAGCACCTCTCATATTAAAACGTCAACACAACGGAAAGGATAATTGCTAGACTTGCTAGCGGAGATAAACAAGGAAATGGTTTCCACAATACCGGATTCACTTTGTCCAACAACAGTCCCCATAAGCCCTAATTTTGCTGAACAGCTTTCTGTCTGGCAGAAGTTTCACACAACAGCATGGCGAGTTGCTGCACAGAGGTTTTATAGCTCATGTATCATTTTATGGCGTCCAATTATGACTATGTCTCAGGTGCTTAACTCTCTTTGTTTAGTGAATCCGTTGTTGGCAGCTGGAGTTTTGGCAACAGGAAGTTACACACACAATACATATTGACGAGGAACCCAAATGGACGTGTTTACAACTAACTGGAAATTGAAATGAGCATCTCTTTCAACGAATTGCATCGTGGTGTTTGGCTCAAACGTGGTAACAATGTTGTGTTATTTTATCTTGTTTTGTTTTTCCACATTTTGTTTTCCTGCCTTATGATGTCGGTGACATCTCAATAGCGCTAAACTCGTGGCCTATCGCACCGGGTAATAATTACTTAATTCTCTAAAGGGGAAATCCACATGAAACAGAAATCCTCTATCACACCTGCCATGTTGCTGTTGTTTAATTCCAGTTGTAGATTTGTTTACATTTTTTTTGGTGGCTTTTTCCCAGGTAGCACGGTGGCACAGTCGCCTCCCAGCAAGAAGGTCCTGGATTCAAGCCCTGGGGTAGTCCAACCTTGGGAGTCGTCCTGGGTCGTCCTCTGTGTGGACTTTGCATGTTCTCCCCGTATCTGTGTGGGTTTCCTCCGGGTGCTCTGGTTTCCTCCCACAGTCCAAAGACATGTAGGTCAGGTAAATTGGCCATACAAAATTGTCCCTAGGTGTGAATGTGTGGGCCCTGTGATGGCCTGGCGGCCTGTCGAGCAGGATAAGCGGTTTGGATAATGGATGGATGGATTTTCCCCCCCAGTTGTACCCGTCCAATTACCCCACTCTTCTGAGCTGTCCCGGTTGCTGCGCCACCCCCCTCTGCCGATTTAGGGAGGGCTGGAGACTACCACACGCCTCCTCCGATACATGTGGAGTCGCCAGCCGCTTCTTTTCACCTGACAGTGAGGAGTTTCACCAGGGGGATGTAGCACATGGGAGGATCACACTATTCCCCCCAGTTCCCCCTCTCCTCTGAACAGGCGCCCCGACCGACCAGAGGAGGCGCTAGTGCAGTGACCAGAACACATACCCACATCCGACTTCCCACCCGCAGACATGGAAAATTGTGTCTGTAGGGACGCCCGATCAAACCGGAATAACGACACTTCATTCTGTAAAGGGGAAATCCACATGAAACTGAAATCCTCTGTCATACCTGCCATGTGAAATTGCTGTTGTGTAGTTCCAGTTGTATATTTCCTTAACTAAAAGTCACTGATCGGAATATACATGCCAGCGAGGCCTGTTCTCATCATCTTTACCTGTACCTTCAGCAGACTCAGGTTTATAGACCCAACTTTGCACATAAAAACAATCATCTTCACAGTAGACATCTTTTGGTGACTTGCTAGAGATCCTAACAGCTGCGATGTCTGATCTGATGATGTCTCTCCTCTGATCGCCAGCCGTGTGGTTCAGCATCGTAAATCTGCCTAAGCAGATTTACGGGTTCTTGAGTCCCCTCACTGACTGTAAATGCGGATCTGGCTTTTTTTTGTGTGTGGCTGAACCTGTAACTGTACCCAAGGTAAATTTCATTTTTCTTCTTTTAATCAAAACCCTGGGCATAGTTTTCTGTGCAACTGTTTGGTACTGCGGTCATCCAGGAGAAGCTGAAGGGAGATGAAACTTGTCAAAAATTCTGGACGTTCACAAACTCAACCTATTCATTTTTAATGGTGCTGCTCACAGTTTTAAGGCTTTTGGTCATCTGGCACTACCACTTAGAGAGAGAGAGAGAGAGAGAGAGAGAGAGAGAGAGAGAGAGAGAGAGAGAGAGAGAGAGAGAGAGAGAGAGAGAGGGCTGAATGTTAACAATTATGTCACACGATAAGGATAATCTCAGTTCTGTTCAATAGGAGACGCTGAGGTAGAATTTGAATAGGTTTTCCCTAGAGTTTGCAGGTTATTTCCTTTTTCTTTGATTTTTTTTTGTGTGCTATTTTCACCATCTGCCAGAGATGAAGCTGGATTTTTCCAGGCCTAATTTGCCTTCATTTCCATGTTTTTGTCTAAAAAAACACAGAACAGAAAAAAATGTAAAGCTGACACATATTTAGACATGAAAAGCATGTTATTATAACGTTGGGGGGGGACGATTCAAAGGTTGCAGCCCATCTTAGTAGTCTGTAGATGTCAACATTTCCATTATGATGTGGTATTCGTGTTTTTTTGCTAATGCAGAAACATTCATTTTGCAGTTATTCTACGTTTTAAGGTTGTCAGGAAGGCAGAAATATATTGAACAGTACTTAAACATTTGCTTTGAAGCTGCCTCGCTTATGCAAGTGTAATGGTATGCGGCTTTGGTCAGTGGACTACCTGCAGAAATCCATTTGCATCGGGGGTGCATGGAAAGCAGTGCCGGGGAGAGATAACACTTCATCTTTTCAAATGCAGAGCTCTATGAAAAATAAATCACCCCTCCAAGAGTTCAAGGTGTCCCTGAGACAGGAAAATAGTAGAAAAATGTGCTTTGCCATCAAAGTTCCTTCATTCAGACATGCTTATTGGCGATGGGGGGGGGTTATATGACTATTAGTTTTTATCATTTGATTGCAAATAGGATTCTTTAACTGGCTAATTGACTGTATTTATGATTGACTCGTAAGTTACGCTGACTGTTTCCAACTCAACATTATGCGTGATAGCGTTGGTATCGCAAGACTGAACTGGAAATCGGCAACCGTCCATCGAGATGTTCGTTCGAAGAACTGGGTGTCCTCTGATCCGTAATTTGTCCACAGATGTCACGGAGCTGTAACTGTGCAGATTACCCCCCGTCACAAGGCATTGACGCCAAGCCGTTTCCTCGGCCGCTCTTCATCTGGAACTCGTATTCAGCCCCTCTGTGACAGTGTAGTCCACCATCTTGAACTCCAAAGTGGGCACAGAAGGTGGGGTTGTGGTTGGAGTGGGTGACGTTTTTCGAGGGGGTCCGCGTTACCGCCATACTTCTGTGAATAAACTTTAGGCCTCAAGCAAAAAAAAGCAGCTCGAATATGTTGTCTTCTCGGATCTTAAGGCCCCCCTGGAAAAAAGCCAAGGTGATAGCATCTCCAAAAACAAAGGATCACATTCCCCACCAGGATTCAGAAAGTGCAATTTATGAATTCAAATAAAACTTTTTTTCTCTCATTTTTTTTTACCCTAGCTGATCTTTTTGACTCACTGTGTTTAGCATTTTAACTCTTCTCCATTTTTTTAAAGGTGTCTTCTGTGGACTTTCAATCAATCGGTAAAGGAAGCCATGCATGACTACTGGGGGGAATGCACTGCACAAACACAAAGGGCTTTGCCAAGTAATTTCAAGAGGCAATTGGATCTTGTAACAGAGGAGCCAAGTTTTCCCAGTAATCAGAAAACACTTCATTTTACAATACTCTACGTGTGATCAAGAGATGCACAGGCATGTACGGCCATTGATGCTGTGAAACAACTAACACTGCACGACGTACACAGCTCACACAGCATCGCACATCTTGCATACAAATGGCACAAGGACACGTAGGACCTTAGGAGATGGTGCCTCGGTAGCCAGATGGTTACTGCCCACACCACATAACGGCAACATCCCTGGTTCGATTCCAGCCGGTGACCATTGTTGCATGTCGTGCCTACCTCTCTCCCCTTGTTTCCTGTCTGCCACTTCACTACCCTCTATCCAATAAAGGCAAAAACACATTATCTTAAAAAAACAAAACAAAAACATATCATGCTAGACAACAAACAAATTAATAAATGGATAAATCAGAGCAGATCATATTTGGTGGGCATGCATTTGAGGTCATTAATAATTGTACTGTAAATGATAATGCTGCAGATGTGGATGCTGGATAGGGCTGGGCAATAATTTGATATGATCATTTATCGTCTTTCGATGGTGTTGTATCGGGATGAAATTCAGATATATCCATATCGTGATACACAACTTTGTGGTTTAATTTTAAGGAGAATCTATTACCTGAAATTTCTCAGAAACTGAGCTCCGAAATATTTGAATGGAGTATTATTTGAAAACTTGTTGTGGTTTGGTATTATACTTTACATTACCGGTTAAGTGCGATGAACCTCAGGTGAATTCCTAAACACGCTATTTTTGCATACGTGAGCAGATATCATTACATGTATGGAAAGATATATTTCATGTAAAATTCCCTTCGATTATCATGACGGTATTTTCCATATCGCCCAACACTAGTGCTGGTGTTGGAAAGATGAATAGGTACACAAAGATGAATATACACAGCTGCACAACACAATGTATGATATGGGTGCTCCAACAGTAAAAATCACAGTAATAATAATAATAATAATAATTTTATTTATATAGCAATTTTTGCAACACACAGTTACAAAGTGTTTCACATGGGATAAAATACACACATACAAACAAAAGTATACATACATGCATGCACACATACATGCATAGATACAGACATATATATTTTGCATGATGCATAGATAAAGATAAAAGCATGTGACCAAGAAAACAAGACCAAAGGCAGACAGAGGGCATTTATAAAAAGGCAAAACAAACCACAGATCCAGCAGATCTGATGGAACGGGGAAGGCTGTTGCAAAGTTTAGGAGCCACAACGGCAAAAGCACGGTCACCCCTGGATTTTAAATGGGAACGGGGAACAGATAAAAGGCCTTGATCAGAAGATCAGAGTAGCTGACAGCTTGAATAGGGGCTTAGCAACTCTGTTATATATGCAGGGGCCAGGCCGTGCCAAGGCCTTGTACGTAATTAGTAAAAGTTAAAAATCAATTCTGTGTTTTGCCGGAAGCCAGTGAAGGGAGGCAAGAATCGGGGTGGTGTGGGACCGACGACTAGTATTTTTGTTATCAGCCGCTGCATGTTGCACCAAACGAAGGCGAGCAAGAGAGGACCGAGTAATGCCAGTGAAGAGGGAGTTGCAGTGGTCCAAGTGAGGAAAGGTCAAGGTATGCGCCAGAGGTTCCAAGTTGCTGGCAGACAGCATAGGTCTGATTTTTTTGCACAACATATTTCTCAGCTGAAAGAAGCAAGACCGGACGAGCCTAGTAATATGACGTTCAAAGTTCAAATGCTGGTCAAAAGATAGGATGCACAGAACACTTCATCCCAGCCTGGAGGAATGTGCATAGATGCAGAAGTGATTTTTTTTTTTGCAGCATGTTATCTCGTATTTGCTGCTAGGTGGCGCCCGAGTATACGTGGTGAGCGGCAAATCCAGATCTGTTTTTTCTTCTTTTTTTCGTTTAACCTTTCGCTTTGCTGTGGGAAGCCTGCGTCTCAGACGCAGCGTTACTTCCATCCAGGCACTGGACGCAATTGGTTTGTCATAGTCGCAGAGAGCTAAGGTTTTGGACTCAAGACAACTTTGTGATCTCTCTCCTTTTTTCTTTTCTTTTCTTTTCTTTTGTGTGGCTTGTTCGTTGCACCGTGGAGCTTATCTTTGAAGAAGACCCCCCACACACACACACACACACATTCGTCCTCCTCCTCTTCATCTCCACCATCCCTATTTCGGTGTTGTTTTTTAAATCAAAAATAAACAAAAAACAACAAAAACAACAAAAACCCCAACCCCTGTGGATACGTCTGTGTGGTGAAGGGTACTGCGCTTGCTAGGACGTGATGTAGGCACTGCCGCTCCGGAGGACGCGTTGTGCCATTACAGACGGGACGTCAACGGGGGAACGGTACTGTGGATACAACACGGAGCAAGTCTGCGCTTTTCCTCACCGCCGAACATCCACACCAGGCTACGGATTTCACCTCTCGCTTCGACTCCAGATCCGGGGTTGTTTTTTTTTTTCTCCTCCTCTTCTTCTTCTTTTTTTGTTTTTGATTTTTTTTCTTCTTCTTAGGATACCACTGAACGGAGTGGACCGGGGGCAACTATTCGAATTTTGCTCCCGTTTCTCCGGCACCTTCAAGTCGAATCTGTATGCGCCGTGCGTAAGGACGACGATACCACCACCACCCCCCAACCACCCCACACACCCAGACCCCCCCCCGGGCCAAAAGACGTTTTAATTGTGGGAGAAATTATGACCAGTTCGTTCAATGGGAGGACGTGAGGTATAACGTCTACTCACCATTTTCGGCAAAATAAAGAAATACGCGGTAAGTGGGACATCCTCGAAGCAAATCCAGCCTTAATAGTCTCTCTCTCTCTCTCTCTCTCTCTCTCTCTCTCTCTCTCTCTCTCTCTCTCTCTCTCTCTCTCTCTCTCTCTCTCTCTCTCTCTCTTTTCCTTCTTCTTCTTCTTGTGCGCACATCTAGAGATATCTGCAGCCTGAGCCAGAGGCGATATGTCCATAAATCCATCCCTGCAGCAATGTTTGACGTGTTTGGTGGTGGTTTCTTTTATTTTTTTTATTTTTTTATTAGGCTGTGTGTGATATATACCAGTATGCAGTTCGCTTCATGACTTAAATGGCAGTATCGATAGGTTCAGGTGTCAGCCGCCTCGATCCAACGAGCGCCACGTATTTGTAGCCAATGTGATCGTTTCAATTAGGCGCATCTTTACCGGATGCTGCCCGGTTGTGCGTGCCTGCTGGGATAATCTATCTGTCGTCATCTAAAACGGATTATCATTTCATTTATCCGTCAGGTTGTCGATCAACGGCAAAAGTTGAACGTGTCCGAAATTCCCTGTGCAGACGGTGCGCACTGTAATGGCTTTGCTAGAAGTTGGGTGGATGGATGGATGGATGGGTGGGTGGATGCATACCTATGAAGTTTGTGCAAGTTAAAATCTGCCAGGACATTTCTGGGTAGTACTCAGGGGTTTCTCCTTCCATGCAAATTCAGTAGTCTTTCTTGCAGATTGTGGAGCTCCGTCTAAATCTTGCATGCTGCAAGCCAGCATACTCTGTGTGTGTGTGTGTGTGTGTGTGTGTGTGTGTGTGTGTGTGTGTGTGTGTGCGCGTGCGTGCGTGCGTGTGATCAGATGCGATTAGCATGATTAAAAAAGAAGCATTTCAGAAAGATGCATTATTTTTGCGACTGCAATAAACAAGAATGAAAGGATAGACAGACCAACGGTGGTCGATCTATCTAGACCCGTAACAGTCGCATCTGCATTTCCTGATAGGCTGTGTGGAACAAAACGGCCGTCTTAAGTCCATGATACATCCACGTTGAACATATCACATATTTGCGTACAAACCGACTACCGTGAGTTAACACTGAGCACTCAGCGTTATTTCATTTTGTCATCTGAAGTTTTAATAGAGGCTCTAATGCAAAACATCCCATGCGTTAGATATAAAATGATAAAACATGCGTACACAATACATAGCAATCACACACCATGAGACACTGAAGACCCAAAGGAGGGAACATAGTATATATTGTGCCCCTGAGAGAGGGGCGGGGGGGGGGACAGATGGCTGGACGGACAGACAGATGGACTGACAGACAGAGAGAGACAGACAGACAAGCAGACGGACTGATAGACGGCCTGGCAGACAGACAGACAGACAGAGAGAGAGACAGACACAGACTGACAGATGGACAGACAGACAGACAGAGAGAGAAAGACAGACAGACGGACTGATAGGCGGCTTGACAGACGGACGGACGGACAGACAGAAATACAGAGGGAGAGAGAGTCTTGTCTTGTGTGTGCATGGTGGAGGGGCCACTGTTCCCCGACGGCCTCGATGTGAGGACAGCACCCTGTCTTTCAACATCAAAATCAAAAGTGGAAAAGGTAACCAAACCCATCACTTGGAAATGGGCCTAGCTCCGAAGTTTCCTCATCACTGCACAAAGATGGCCCTCTTTTCAAATTGTCATTTGGAATTTAGTTTGAGCGTCACTGTTTTTGTCATTTGCTTTCTTTGACATTTTTCATATTTTATCCCTTTATTTTCCTTGAATTGAGAATGATGACGGATTAAGAGTATGCCTTATGCCTTTTTTTTTCCACATGCGGATTTTATTTCACCTGTTGGCGAAATCAGTCGGGGCCTCAGCTAACTCCCATCGAGATGTTAGCAGCTAGCATAATGTATTCTTTTCATGTCAGCGTGTCATGAACACGTGTGATGATTGTTCCCCTCATTTGGCGTTTGCGTTCATTCTGTTGAGGAGTACCCGCTGTTGTATAATCTGCACCTGTGAAGCACCCTTAAACAGATGATGTTTGATTACTTGCGAGTGCGCACACACACACATAAACACACAACGAGCTTTCAGCATCACCCATGGAAACCTGGAGATCTTCCTCTGGGGAGACTCAAGGGGGACAGTTGACATTTCACGACTAACTGGTTATGTCAACCAGCACTTTGTTTGCCATGTACCTTGTCCGTTTTGATTCGGCAACATGTTGTCCCTTGTGGAATATTGTTTCTTCACCGTGGAGCGAGATTCTGGTCTGACAGCGATGGTTAAACACAATATCGAGTTTAAATTAGGCCTCATTTGCGCCTCTCATAGCTGCTGTTGTCTCCTTGTGATGCACCTCTGTAAGATGCCGAACTAAATGTGAGCTATTTTTGATGTTGACGGTGGCTTTGTTAGTCTTCGGTGCAGGTCGACTCCGAGAAACCAAGCTAAGTGGGTGTTAAAACAGCCAGAATGAATGAATGAATGAATAAATAAAAGATCTCGGTGCACACGCTCTCCCACCGTGCATTGGCTCTCATCCAACCACAGGCTTTTTAACTCGGCCGTGGACCTCACGTAATATCCAGTCTGTAGTCAAGTTGATCTTCCCAAAGTTGGCTCGAAATGCTCGCCAAAGATCAGAAAACAAGAGGGGTCAATAACTTTGTGAAGCTAGAAAGCGTGACAGCTGTGCTCCGAAATTAACCGTGCCCCAGATTTATGTAGGGCCCCTCTTCTCTGTATCCGGGGTCATTATGAATATCTGGGTTTCTACATTTGTGCCCTCATAATTTTACAGAGAACAGAGATGATCCACAGTTATGCACAGTGAGGTTCAAGGACTCCCCGAGAAAGTGCAAAAGCCCATACATATCATCTGCTCTCGACATGCTGCCGTGTTTTGACGTTATTTATGAAGTGTATGCCTTTTCTTCTTCAGCTGAAGTGGACACCCGAGTTGTTGAATACAAAGTGAGGCATTTCAAAGGTTTATCTCCAGGGGTTAAGTCAACTCTTGTCTGCAAAAAACTACCTGCAGCAGGTAGTCGCTGAGCGAGGGCCAGGGTAATCTTAATACCTGTCAGTACGGAGGACAGAATGTGATGGCAAACGTGTGATAGATCCCACTCCCCAAATGTAACTCAAACATACAGACACTTCTTCCTCTGCGTTCTCATTTGCAGCCGCCTCCTCGCAGCTCTGCTGCTTCTCCCATTTCTACAAGGAGCTCTCAGGAACCCAGGTTCCTTTCTGCAGATTGAGGAATTCCTTTTTTTCTTCCTTGCACAAGTTTGTCTTTTTTCATTGCTGTCAAAGATGAGGCAGTTTTTTTTTCTTCCTCAAAATGGCCGACACTTAACCCCTGATGGCACATATCTAGGTCTATTTTAAGGCTTGGAGATGAAGCTCTTTTGTCCCCCCCCCCTTTTCCCCCCTCCATGCAAGTCCTCTTTCTGTTTTTGATGTCACTTTTATGATTTAAGACCCCCACTCTCTACCGGCCTATATTCCTCCTTGTGGATTTGTTCGTAATGATGCGGGTTAATTCGTTGCCCCCACCGTGAACCATGCTAGTTATTTCTTTATTTATTTTCTTGTTTGGGAATAGATGTTGTTCCTCAGAAGAGAACCCTACTTTATGCTATATTTCCCCCCAGTTGATGTGGTTTTGTAGCAAGAGTATATGCATTTCTTTTACCAATGCCAATTCCTTTTATTTGATTTGATTTTTCCTCTTGGACATGATTGCACACCAGTTGGAATCCAATTTGCCTCGGCAGTATGAATGAGGACACAAGATCTACAATTTTCTCCATTAGGTTAGTCCACGCTGGTTATGGGTTGATGGCTTCCTTTATGCACGGCGGAGCCTAAGTAGGTGCACTGGTTTTGACAAAGGCTCTATGTTTTCAGATTGTACAATTTAGGTAAACATAGTGGAGCTCCGTTGGAAGGCTGTTTTTCCTGATTTCAAAAGTTGGACAATGTCCTTACCGAGTCTTATATCATGCACACACACGTCTCCTCTGTTGTCATTTTTCTCTCTCTATTCTTTTTCCACTATGAGGCTGAAAGTGTGGGTTTAATGTGTTTCTTGGAAGAGAACATTAATGGATGTTCCATGACTGCAACATTACACTCAACACCTCGACCATAAAAGTAATGGATTTGCACTGCTTTGCAGAGCGACGATGACGCTTAAGAGACTGACGTCGGGTAGTATTTGCAAATAGGCCCCCTTCTGTACGGTTTGTGAGAGTCTATGTGAGGGCCAGGCGAACGGCGTTTATCTGACAGGGCAGGGCCAAGGAGTGCCGCGTAACTTAGACAGCGATGATCCAAGCTGACCTACACTGACCATCTGGAATTCGAAGCAGGTTAAAACAAATGCTGAAAATCACTGTTTGACTGCATTTTGGAGGATAATAGGAACTCTGAGTAATACATATATATATTTTGTCTTTACTCTTGTAGTTACATGAATGCTTTGTCTACACCGATGAGTCTTGCAACTGTATGTACAACTGGTTATATTGCCCCGGCTCGGGCATGTGCAAATTGGTTTCTCGCGTAGTTTCAGATGTGAGAAGTCTTTTTTTTTCCCCCTGCCTGTACATTCAATCATCTCTTTTAAAATTAAAAGCCCTTTTTTCTCTCTCCTCAGTATTATTGTTGTTGCGCCACAATTAATTCATCCTGCTTCCAATGCACATTAGTTTGAGTGACGGAAATGAATTTATTTATCGAAGCCAGAAAATCAATTAGAAAGAAGAGAGGTTAGGACAGCAGCCCCTGGTAAACATGATCCGACTCCTTTTCACCGCAAAAAAACCCCAAACAAAACAAAACCTTTATGTAGCTACATATGATTACATCCAACGCAGAGGAGCAATAAAACTGTCTAGATTAAATACTGTTTTTATGTTCAGTTGAATATGATGTGTTTATCTGTGCCAAGGTAAATAAGGCAGGCGGCACATTACATTAATGTAGGTCACATCTCGGCGGCTGTTGTGGTGGAGGTCCCAAGGACAGCAGTCATCATGTCACAAAAAGGGTGGGTGGTGGGGGGGGGGATAAAATAAAATGGAAAGTGAGGATGGGTCCTTGAGGTCTACGTCTGTCTGAATGTTTAAGTGAGCTGGTGATATAAAAAGCCTGGACACTAAGGCTCAGATGCGGCCTTTCCGTAACCCCTCAACACTTGATGCCAAAAAACGGGGTTGAGGTTAAAATGCAGATTGCTGCAGGGATTTGATAGAAACGACCCACAATTAGCCTCTTGAAGTCACACAGTGCTGAAACGGGACGTTTTAAGTAGAGGGAAAAATAAAATGCTGTGATGTAAGGACACTTGAATGGCAGTTGTGACCATTTGACACGGGCGTTGTTTCGCTACAACAGTGTATTGAAAGGTGCAATTAATAAGGTCATCAGGCGGGGAGATAATTTTGTGGTAATTTATTTTGATTTTATATTGAAACGAAGGCTTGAGGCATTTTTAAAGGTTTCCGAGATGAAACAAAGACCTTGTGAATGACAAGGTGTTTTCCTCTGTTTTGCTACTACCCGACACCGAGGCTGATTAATGTAGTGTGTGGCAGATAGGAATCTGTGTGAGACGGGTGAGAGTACAAGAAAAATGGATATGTGTTCATTTGCCTCGCTCATTTGGCAAACCCATCCATTGTTTCCGCCAGCGTAACCCCATTCTTTACCCACTCGATGATGGGGATTATCAAATTAATTCCAGGTCCTTTGTCCTTGGCTAGTTTGCCACTAAACGCAGCTGGGAAGTGTGTGGGTGGAGAGTAGGTGTTGATGAAATTGTCTATCCTTTTGCTGGTGGAAGGGGGGGGTAGGGTGGCGGCAGGGCGGGGGTTTCATGCCAATGCAATGTGTATGGAGTGTTTTCGAAAAGAGGAGGCATGGAAAAGGGTGAGGTCACAGAATTATCTGTGGCCGAGTCCCTCCGTCTACTAGCCCTGCCAGTGAATGAAGCCTCAACAATAATCACGTCAAACTTAGTGTGATGCAGCCAGAAGCCTCAGACTTTTCTTTTTCACTCTGAAGAACCTTGGAATAAAGCTATTGGCTGACAGTGGATTAATTTTAAATTAACTGTGGCTGCACAACACACTGGCTGTCGCAGTCACAATTGAGAGGCGAAGCAGAGCAACTCAGTATAAGTAAGAGCTTTGGCTGTGTGTTTCAATGCCACATCACATTAATTCTTGTAATTTATGCATTCAATTTGAATGAAAGCCTGCAATGCTACCTTGTTTAGAAAAGGAGGTTGTTTGGCTCAACTTTTGCACACCAGCATTAGTAATGACACATTTCCACCAAAATTTTTTACGTTCTGGATTTTTCCCTTAGTCTGCGATTTTGATTATATGCACACCGCCCCTACACCCTCAATTTGCCACTTAGTTAACTTGTCCCTTAGGGGGTCAAAACACTTAGCAGCAGCATACTCACAATTTACTACTGCGGGCTGTTATTTCAGCAAAGATACAAAGACGGCTCTGCCAGTTACAAGCCAAAGCACGCAATGGATTCTGCAATAATAACTGCGGAGATGCATTGATTTTACTGAGTGAATATTCACCATGCCCGTTTTATCCTTGGATGCGAGCAGTCTTAGAAACTGCAACGCTTAAAGATTTTCCTTTATTTCTCTAACTTCATAAATTAAGTTTTATCATTTTGCCAAATTCCGGTGCTATATAATACTTGGTGTCCCCCCCCTCCCCCAGTGGAATTCGGACTCCTTGGCAGGCTCTCTTATTATTATACATGAAATAATCTTACACAAGTAAAACTTTAATGGATTTAATTCTTAATGCTCAAAACTCAATTCTGCAGCATATGCAGCATATCAATATGGCGTACATATTGATATGCAATTAAGGGCTATTGCTGTCTGGCTTATCAGCTCAGCAATCAAATCAACTGAAATCAGCATCGCCACTCTTTGTTGACTAAGGGACCTCCGTTCCGTAAATCATTTGCTGTGTAACGCTGATAGCAACCCAAAACAACTGACCCGGTGAATATGAGAGTGAAACCCATACTATATGAAATCTACATTGCAGTGCAGATATGGACCCCAAAAATGTCGACTTAAGCAGTTAAAGCAACCCAAGCCACTCTTATGACCCTCTCGGTGTTGTTAAAAAGGTATCCAAAAGCTGTGAAACTGACACAGTCCGAAGGAGACGCAGTACATCAACCACTTTTACCACTGTGTGAAGCCTTGACACATTTGTCTACGTGCATTTTATGGTGTGACATCAAGTTTTATTTATTGATTTATTTTCCTTGTGCAGCCGTATCGATAAGCAGATTTAGCTTTGTATTTTATTTTTTGCTGAATCTCAGATCGGTGTGCAGGTCTCAAACAAAGCTGCAGTGCTTCCCGGCAGCCGATGCTCTAAAAGAAGTTAATGTATGGCCTGTTTGAGAGGCAGGTTTGGGCTTGAATACACAATGAGCTGCTGCACCTGCAACCGCATACAAATGAATGGAAACGACGGTTAGTATTTATGCCTCCCAAAACCATTGGGACCTCCTGATCTGACCACTAATTGGCCATCAAAGAGGACAGAAGATGGTTTTCTTTCATACGGACCGCTATATCTGCAAATGTCAGGGCACAGCTCTGCCTATAGCAACCTTATTCTCTGCACCGTCCAAGAATTGCCAACGTGCCGCGTCAATTAATAACAAAGGTGTCATGAATAGAAATTTCATTGACCATGAAAGATCAAACCATCAAGTGCCACTTGTGGAATTCATGCACCACCAAGGCTAATTTTGCATGCTGATATGAGAGGGAATTAACTTTAACATTACATGAAGGTGATCAATATCCCTCATAGAATAGCCAGCATTAACAGATTATTGCTCCCCGGACGCCTTTTAGACTGTCTAATATGTCAAAAAATGGGTTCCTAGTCTTTATAGCCTGATATGTATAACCATAGATTTTTTTTTTTCAAAATACTGAAGGGAACCAAGTTTAATGATCTTTTCACAGTTAACGTTTGGCAAAAACAGCGTGACAAATGGCAGGACCTGGCTCACAATTTGATGGCACTTGTAAAAGAACACCAAGCATGAACGCATCACATAGATGATGATTAACCATGTTCCTCTGAAATTGCTTGAAATTCTTGCTTGAATTATCGGCATTAAAATACCATTTTCCACTCCAGACTCGATTGGTGAAATCTAATTGGAAGCATTTGTGCGCAAGTGGAAAGTTTCCCCAGTATAGCTTTACAGTTGTGTCCAGTTCCTTTTTTTTGCTCAATTAAGAGAATGCATATTCGTCATGCATTTAGATATACTAGGGATCATCCATTGACTTGATAAGAGTCTGATATCTGCGGCGGCTCCGAAATGTATTGCAGTCATTTTACAATCCCCCTCTCGTGCTTGTGACTAGGCCCAGATTGATTTTCTGAATCGATAACATAGGATTGGATTTAAGAGAGTGGGGTTTAGGGGTTGGGGTTTGCCGGAGCAGAATCACTACTTCAGCCAGCGGGGCCTTCAAGAGTAGTACCTTGTACTCCATAATTTGGGGGTGACCTTTAACCTTTTCTCTGCATGGGCATGGCAGCAATGTCTATATATTTATCTGAAATCCTGCCTCATCTCAGGCCGGTATAGGGAAACATCCCCAAATACTGGGCTCCGTGGAGCGTCCGGTTCACTGGCAAGAATATAACCGTGAGCCAACTTTTTGTCACCTTTAGCGTGGAGAATGTACAGTTGCACTAACCCAGTGGAGCCCAACAACTGAATCGACGAGGTGGTTTTTTTTTTGTCTCACCTTGGAATGTATTGACTTGACTAAAAGAGGTGGTTTGAAAAGTGCTGACAGTAACCCTCCTTGTAAAGTGGAAAGGGTAACTGATGAACAGAAATTTATGAACTGATGATGAGCTAACGATGAACAGGAAACACACACCAACGGGAAGAGAGGAAAAAATCTCAAATAGGTTATTATAAAGAAAAAACGTAATGTTATTTGGATTTAAAAAAGAAAAGAAAAAAAATAGGTAAATATCCCATTATCATTATTATTTTTTTTATTCTTTCCGCCTTTTTTTCTCCCCAATTGTACTAGGCCAATTACCCTATTTTTCCGAGCCATCCCGGTCGCTGCTCCACCCCCTCTGCCGATCCGGGGAGGGCTGCAGACTACCACATACCTCCTCCGATACATGTGGAGTCGCCAGCCGCTTCTTTTCACCTGACGGTGAGGAGTTTCGCCAGGGGGACGTAGCATGTGCGAGAATCACACTACTCCCCCCAGTTCCCCCTCCCCCCCCGAACAGGCGCCCCGACCAACCAGAGGAGGCGCTAGTGCAGCGATCATGACACATACCCACATCCGGCTTCCTACCCGCAGACAGGGTCAATTGTGTCTGCAGAGACGCCCGACCAAGCCAGAGGTAACACGGGGATTCGAACCGGAGAGCCCCATGTTGGTAGGCAACAGAATAGAATGCTATGCTACCCGAACGCCTATATCCATTCTTTCTCTGAACTGTAATTGGCCGTTGTCCTCTTATCCAGATGGTGTGTGGATTCCATTTATCCAGCTTGTAATTGTAATAATAATGTCTGTGGTCTTGCACAGCGCTAACCCTGCATCCATCCCAGCCCAGGCCTTCTGTGGTTAGAAGCAGCAGTTTTGTAATAAGGCGGTCCATGATGAGCACAGCGCTGACCCAAGCGTCCACCGGTGTCTCTGTCAGCCGTGACAGGTAGAAAGAGGATGTGTGTGTGTGTGTGTGTGTGTGTGTGTGTCGGGGGGGGGGTAGGATACCAGTTAGGCGGTCACTGCCAAATCCTTACACAGACACACACACACGCCTTACTCCTCCGCTGCTGGGCCTCGCCTGTGGTGCTGAAGCGCCACGGCACGTTGGCGGCAGCGGAGGGATCTCTTAGAGGGGAGCCACAAGACTGTAATCAGTCATTATGTCAGAAGCAGGCCCCCAGAGCCCCGCTGCAGCTCATTCAGCCAAATAATAAGCAGAAGATAACGGCAGTGGCGTGCTGGTGGGAACAGAGCCCCGCAGGCGAGGAGCCGGAGAACGGAGGGCTCTCTTCTACCTCCCTGCAAATGTAGGGCTATCACCTTGGTTCAAGGGCTGGATTGAGCGTTTGTACAGTGCATCCGCCGCCGTTGTTTTCCGTGCTCCCCGTGGTCAGTGGCACACACGCTAACACTCCCTGGCAGGCTTGTGAGGATTACACACAGACGGAAGAAGGACTCGCTCGCCAGGATTTCCAGTGCCTAGTTTGTCCATTTGCAGATCTTCTTGCAGGGTGGTGATGAGCAGAAACCCGGTGCTAAATAGAGTAAAATAGCATGTGAAGTAGAGGAGCGGGGAAAAAAATTAAAACCCTTTGATGGCAAGGCTAAATTTTTCATTTCACATCTCAGTTTAGCCGTGTCACCATTTAACCTCAAAACCCTCATCTTGACGAATTGCACAACAGGTATGTCCTTAACTATATTGGGTTTTTTCTTTACCTCTTTTGTTCGGCTGCTCTTATCAGGCTCAAACTATTATGAGAATGCTGACTGTGAAGATATGTATTGAATGAATGGATGAAAGAGCCCTACCATATTGCACCCCCCACCACCCACCCACCCTCCACGGGGATTTTTGTCATTCCATAACAAGGGTCACAGTCCACCATTGTCCTTCTTTCGCATTCCTCTGCCCGGTAGTATTGACTACTTCTGCTGGGTGACTGGTGCCATATTACATCCATACATCATTTGGGAAGACAGAGTGACAGACAGAAGAGCTGGGATGTCCGATCCTTCCCCTCCCCAGGCGGCTGACAGCCACTCCCCTCCTCCTCAATCTCTCTGGCAACTCTCCATCTCCTGACAAGAGACCCCACTGATCATCCTAGAACGCCCCCCCCCTATAAACATCCTGGCAATATGCGTTACCAAGCTCATGGTATATTTGCCCATTGATGGTAGTGTGTGCGATTGTGCCGTTTTGATCAACCATCTTGTCAGATTTCAGTGGCCCCCCCGAGTAGCTTCCTATATACCTTCAGAGGAATACCTTGCATGTTTTTTTCCCCCTTCGCTCGATGTTACATTAAAATTCATTCAGTATATATTCACGCTGAGAATGATAGTTAGATTAAACTCATCAAAATGTTAATCTTTCATGACCTTCTCATGATCCCTTTTACCCTCTCATACATAATAAATGGAGCTAAAAGCCAGACTGACACAGACCAAATAGCCTTACACAGTAGCGGACAAGTCACACATGGAGAATGTGAAATGGCAGCTTGTCGCCAGACGATGAGCTCATTCGGGTCGGTGCGGGTCAACCCGTTATGGAATTCCTGCCCATAATGATTAATAAGGCAGGTGTAATTATTGCCTCGATAGTCATCGCTGGAAATCAGTTCTTCGTCCGATCCCTCTCTACACCCTTTCATGTGTCATTAGCCTTACCTTTCCCATTCACTTCTCATGGTTACAACCTCCCGAATAACGAACAGACCGTTATTAATTAAGATGGAGGAGTCTTGTTTTCCCTCACACTCGCTCAGAAATGCATTTATTGTACATTACTGTGCCGAGAGACTCCAATTTTTTTATTTAATAAAAATTTTTTTTTTTATACTAACGGTCCAGAATAGTGGTCCATTTAGCAGGGGTGCTGTTTGCCATTGTCACCGCCGAGTGCTGTGAAAGGTTAGGCTGCTGTAATCTTGTTTATGTTTTTGGTCTGTGGTAAGCCTTCCTAAGCCAGCTTTGTGTCAAACACAGCTGGGGAGCCCTTTATAATTGCAGCTGGGCAGCAATAATTGGACCAGCAGTTTGGATGCCGGCACAACACACAGGTAATTTACTGATTTCTGACTCTCAGCCGGTGTCATCGCCGTGTAAGTATGTTGCCGTTGAACAATTGCGTTTAATCATTTGTATTCATATTGCACCACTTCAGTTAAAATAAAGCTGAGTGAAGATGGCTTGTGACAATATTTAACTATATGGTTAATATGACCCACTGAAAAGCTAAAACTGCTTTGTCACTTTCTTGGCTTGGTACTGTTCTGCAGAATCAGTCGTTGCTGATCAACTTAACACATTGGTTTAAAGGACTGCCAAAGTGCGGTGGTCAATAACCCGGCCTTCCATGTAATCAGCATGAATGTTAGATACTGGATGGCACAGTGGTCCCAGAAGAGGCCTTTTTGCCTTGACGTAGCGCTGATAACTTTGAGTCGCCCCCGCCCCCTTGCTAAAGGGTAAATTTGGATTGGAAAGTCGGTTGAAGCCAGTTTTAATTGTACTGGCAGTAAAGGATGAAATTGAGTGGGAATGAAGTGCTTTTTTGTGCATTGATTTTTCTCCTCATCTCTGGAGGCACTGGAAGGAGGTAGACACAGATCTAACCTTCTCCGTTGCCACTCTGTATTTAAAACCCGGGGGCCAACACGAACCCTACTCCTCTTTTTGTTCTTTTGAAGAAAATTACAGAGCATCTATATCGCATCTTCACCCATATCCAATTAGGAATCACCTTTGAAAAGAATGGAACCACAGACTTATCTGGACAAATGCCACATAAGCACCTTATCTTAGATCCCGTTCTTCATGATGTTCGCGAAATCTTGACATCTGACCAAAGGTGGCCAACCTATGGTATGTATTTTTTTCTATCCTGGATGACAAGATGTGGCAAGCCCTGTTCTTGTGGATGAGGGCTTTGAGCTTTATCTGTAAGCTTTCCCCAAGGCTTTCTGCTCTTTCCGGGCTTCATGTTTAGAGATCTTTATTTTGGCAGAATGTCACCTCACCTGGGCGTTGGGAGACTGACGGGCTTCATGTGTGTCATTGCCCTCAGGTCCCCACAGGATTCTTGGGCTCAGTGGACTGTTTAACTTGATGGCATACCAAAAAAAAGAAAAGAAAAGGATCATGGTTTCTTTGGAAACGGACGACGGGCAGCATGGCTTTTGTTTGCTTGTTTTTAGATGACGCGTCCCGCTGTTTTCTCGAGAACTTCCCTTGACCACGAGCTTCGTGCAGTCGCACCAGCAGATGCGACAATCCCTCATGCATAAGAAACCCCACTCCGGCAGCCATCTGTCTCACTGTGTCTGTTACTGTATGCCAGCAGTTTGTTTTCTTAGACCCGTATACAATTTTACCGGCATTCCAAAATCTCATTCCCGACCTATACGTGACCCAAGTAACAGAAACCAGAAAGTATGTCTACTGTGAATGAACATGGCTTCTGTAGCTGGGGGAAAGGTTTGCCATTCAGTGCTCTGCTATACTATTACCCCCACACGACTGCTGGAATGAATTATGTTGCCCAGTTAGAATAAAACTTGAACCTGTCCTGACCCTGATGCAAGAGGACCCTACAACAACAACATGCCAAACCGTAACAGGTATAACCAGTAAAAAGCAGAGAGGTCAAGAGGGACGATCACCACGACCGCTCACTGAATTGACAGCAAACACATGAGGAATTTTTAGCCTACAGCTCGCCGGGGCAAACTGACAAAATGACGAGCCCGTTGTTTAAATAGACAAGTGTGGTTGCAGGCGGTGTAGAAGCATGTAGAGTAAGTCAAAACTGTGGTCACCAATTGGCGTTGTGTTTGCAACTTGCACAATTAAAAAGGCCACCGGCAGGAAAATTGAGAGAACGCACCGACTGCTTCAAAGAGCTGGCTTTACATTAGTATGCAGCGCTGCTCTTCTCAGCTCGCATCCAGAAGTGTTACCCACAGTCCAACGCTGCTCGTCATTGTGATTGCCTTTGCCGCTTTTTGTTGTATTGCATAGCAGTCCCATTCCACTCTGTGAGTCAAGTGACTGAATTTGACATGTTGCGGGACAGAATCAAAGTTTGCTAGGGCAGTTGACGAGGTGTAAGACGGGTCGATTTGGGGGGGGGGGGTTTGCAATAATTTTTTTCCCTCTTTTTCTCCCCAGTTGTATCCGGCCAATTACCCCACTCTTCCGAGCTGTCCCCGGTCGCTGCTCCACCCCCTCCGTCAATCCGGGGAGGGCTGCAGACAACCACATGCCTCCTCCAATACATGTGGAGTCGCCAGTCGCTTCTTTTCACCTGACAGTGAGGCGTTTCACCAGGGGGACGTAGCGCGTGGGACGATCACACTATTCTCCCCAGTTCCCCCTCCCTCCTGAACAGGCGCCCCGGCCGACCAGAGGAGGCGCTAGTGCAGCGACCAGGACACATACCCACATCCAGCCTCCCAACCGCAGACACAGCCAATTGTGTCTGTAGGGACGCCCGACCAAGCCGTAGGTAACACGGGGATTCGAACCGGCGATCTAGGCAACGGAATAGACCACGTCGCTACTCGGACGCCCAGCATTTGCAATATTTATCGAGAAGTTCCATCGCACCCATTGCTGCATTGAGATCCATCAACTATCGTCCCTTATATGTTTCTTAACAAAGCACTCCGCAGAAAAGACTGGGTTAATCAAGCTCTGCCTCCCTTACTTACTCGGGGCCTTGGCTCTTGCTTTTAATTGTAAGCAGAGAATGCTGATTGTCAACAAGTCCATTTATCCTCCTCGTCATGTAATCTGTGGTTAAGCAAGAATAGCTGCCGTCTCACTTTTTGCCCATGGCCGTCCAGTACAGTCGATGTGCTCATTACAGAGGACCTGATGAGGACACGGCCCTTATCTCTCAATGGCCCCTAAGAAGAACTCAAATGTCTCCGCAGCCCCTAACTTAATTGTACAGCAGTTGACTGCCACATCTCATCACGTCAGCCACTAGCGAGCAATAATGCAATGTTGGCTTTCGACGAGAGATAGATGCGTATCATGCCTCGCTCGAGATTATATTCAACTCAGGTTGATGTGGTTAATAGGACTCCACCCACATGAATTACAGGGAAGATGGTCTTAGAATTCAGGGGTCGCACCTTTAGAGATTTTTAGCGCTGCAATATATTCATGACTTATGTTGGTAAGGATTTAAATAGCTGATACTGACTTATTACTGGGATAATAGACATGGTCGGGTCCCGGAGTGGTAAAAGACTTGCTGGCTGTAATAGCTTTAGTCTCTGCAGTGAGTTTGTGGTACATTCTGTCTGAAGATAAGCCCTCATGTCCACAAAAGCTTTATGGCCATGGAGGCATCTGTTTTCAATTATTTATACCTTTTCATGTACATACAAAAACTTGGTACGTCATTTCGTTTTCATTTTTCAAATCATTTGTCTCCCTTTTTCTGGAACAACCACAAAAGCTTTTTTCCTCCTCTGTTGACAACAACAACAAAAACATCCGCTATTTCCAAGATTATTTTCCCATTTTGAGCAACCGTTTGTTTCCCCCCCCCCCATTCATGCGGATGACTGTGTGGTCCGAACCTCCTAAATAGCATGTGTGAAAGGAGCTTTGAAAACACAGAAAATGCCACCAGCCGACACACACACACACACACACACACACACACACACACACACACACACACACACACACACACACACACACACACACACACACACACACACACTTTTACTTGGTTTTGGGGGCAGACTTACATTCATTCCATGGCTCTTAACCCTAACGTGAACCATCAGAACTACGTGCCTAACCTTAACCTAACCCCAACCCAAACCTAGCTCTAATTTTAACTACTACTACTACTACTTTCAGCTGCTCCTGTTAGGGGTCACCACAGCGGATCATCCATTTCCATCTCTTACTGTCCTCTACATCTTCCTCTGTCCCTAATTTCTGTCTTTCTCTAGCCCTAATTTTAATTATCCTAATTTAATTCCATTAACTTATTGTTATATTATATTATTATTATTTATATTTCTATTATTATTATTTATTATATTTCTGTTATTATTTATGTATTTATTTATTATATTTCTATTATTATATTATTATATAATTTAATTAAATTTCTCGCCCTAATTTTCACTACTGACCCAAAAAATCAGCTTTTTTCCCAATTGGGGAGACAGCTTTTGTCCCCAACCGGACAAGTCGTCCCCAATTAACTGGTCTTTAGTCTGAAATGTGTTCCCGAAAATAGGATGAGTCAGGAACACGCGCGCGTGCGCGCGCACACACACGCACACACACACAGAGAACATGGATTTTATCCCTGCAACTGTAATCCCAACCTGTCTATATTCATCACAGGTTCAATTACTTTTTGGTTTCAGCGCAGACTGATACTACATGTTGCCGCCCTTATATTTATGTTTGAGCTGAGGGATCATTGTCCAATTTTCTGCATGGATAAATGCGCTAGCAGCATCTTCTGGTTTATTTTTTTTAAAAGAAACCCTCGTCAGATAAATATTCAGGGCAAACAGACCACACAGTTGAGGTAATTCTTCCAGATACTCACCATTTCTGCCACATGCTACCATTAGCTAACAGTACTTGAGTGTGTGTGTGCACATGCAAGTGTTGGTACTCAAACTACCTGGAATAACTGTGCCGTTTTCCCCACCGGTTATTCATCTCAGAGGTAGCAACATTTCGACCAGCCGAAAAGTACTCTTCCTCCTTGGGAATGGGAGATGACTACCAAACAGGAAGTCATACAAGCCGGTTACATGCAACGTTGGACCATTATGTTTTAAAAGCACGATTTCGACTATGGATGTACCGTGTTTGCATTCGTGCCTTTTAGAAAGTTGTGGGGGGGGGGGGGAGTCGGAGATAGTTTGAAAAGGATAAAAAGGCTTCCTGTAATAAAACGCCTACATCAAGTTCAATGGCTTGTTTGACAAGACGGATATGGCTCATGCCCTGGATATGTGAGAAAGACGGTAGCACCTTTATATGGAGAAACCTCTGTATGTCACCATGTGCTTTACCAGGTCATCCTCGTTAGCATGTATCCCCTTATCACTTACATTCTAAGGTATTTATAATTTACTCTAGCCCCCCACTTTCCACATCAACTCCTGGGCTCAACATCAGCGGCCAAAGTTACCACACACCCACCTGTCTGTCCAATAATATAGATGTGGAAAACCTATATTTGTCAGTGTTATGACAGCTAGCTAACATAAGGTCACACAACCCATTACTTTGTCCATGCAGGTACAGTTATGGCTGTCTTTGTAGGGGCAATTGAAGTTTGACATGCCCCCAAATGGCCACCAACCTCATTACAGGGGTCCCTGGGATATCTCGGTTGTCTCCCTCTAAACCTGAATGGGCACATTGTGTGCTCCTGCCAGCTCGTGATCTGTAGCCCCACAAGGTCCTGCACACACACACATAGACACACACACACACAAACACACACACACATATACACTTACATATACACATGCACACACATGCACACACACCTGTCAAGCCATGTCCTCGGCACCTCCGGCCCTGAAACACTCCAGAACACACACCCGCATTGAACCCAATTGTGCATACATGCACGCACACACATAAACAGGCGAAATAACACACACACACACACACATATTGAATTACAATAATTAGACCCACCTATATGCACAATTGAATCTGTGTCTAAATGCACATGTATATACAAACATTGTGAAGACATTATGCAAAGACAGACATATGTATGGGTGTGTGTGTGTGTATATATATATATATATATATATATATATATATATATATACACAACTATATATATACACACACAACTGAGTTTCACATTAGCTCATGGATGAAGACACACACACACACACACACACACACACACACACACACACACACACACACACACTGGTCTGGGTTTATTAAAAACAGACCCCGTTCCCCTCACCTATGTCAAGGTTACATTCAATATGCAGGTCGCCTTCAGTATTCAGAAAAAGGGTCAAGTTCCATATTTGTGGGGGCAGAGAGGGCAGTGGCATTCAAGGTTTGCTGGGGCGCTCACACGAGCACATGGAAACATGTTTCAGCGGTAAACTACTTGTAACTTAACCCCTATTTTCAATCAGTTGCAGATTTGTTTTTTTGTGGGTTTTTTTTATAAAGACGAGGTGCTGTCAAGAGTGCAGTTTTAGCTGGCCATTCACACCTATTTAGAGGTCTTAATTGGACCACATGATAAAAAAAAAGAAAAAAAGAAAAAAGTATTCCCCAACTGCATATCACAAATAGGGGTAGGCTCCAGCGTCCCGCGACCCTGATTGGGTTAAGCGGCTTGGACAATGGACGGATGGATAGATATCAAAAATACCCATCATTCCTTTTGAAAGAATCAAACTGACAAAAACTCTTGCTGTTAGCTCCTTTGTAGCCATCATTTGAAAATGACATGCCCTTACTCATCATCAACTGCTTCCGATGTGGGAAGATGGCGGCGCGAATTCACATTTGCGGCGGCCTCACCCAGTACCGTCCATGCAGTGTCTTTGTCCACATCTGCGTCTTCTTTGTTTGATGGCTGGGAGAGCTGGCGCTGGATCGGCTGGGAGAGCTTGGTCTACTGCGCCCTGTGGGCCCAGGGACCGCACCCTGTGGGCCCAGGGACCGCAACCTTGCCTGGAGTTGCACCCAAGGAGGTAACACCGTGGGCGGTCTGACACGACGCAGAAGCGGGGCAGGCTAAGCTAACTGCTAGCCCATGCAGACCGGCAGTTCCGATAACACTGAGGGTAGTCTGGTACCGGCCTCACCTGGCATTGGCTGTGGTGTTTTTGGTGTCATTGTGTGGAGTGCGAGGAGGTGTGTTGAGGGTGTCTGGCTGGGAGAGCTGGCGCTGGATTGGTTTGGAGAGCTTGGTCTGCTGCATCCGGTGGGCCCAGGGACCACGGCCCCTGCCTGGAGCTATGCCTGAAGAGGAAACACCGAGGGCGGTCTGACAGGACGTGGAAGCGGGGCAGGCTAAGCTAACTGCTCCAGTCATCCTGGCTGGCGTTCGTTCCCTTGGACAGTGATTTTTGTTTAGTTTGGATATATGTGTTAGTTTGGCCTTGTGTGTTCTTGTAGTTCTTGAAGTTTTTGGATGTGTTTTTGTCTTTATGTTGCACTGCTGTGGGCTGGGGGAAACGGCAAAGTGTTCCTGATCCCTGATCTTACTGCCTGATGTCTTGTAGCATGCATTCATCTCAACTACATTTTCCTTTTCCCCCAGAATCAGAATAATATTTATTACTGTACAAGAACATACAAGGATTTTTGCCTTGGTATGTTGGTGGAAGAGGGAAAATAAATAAATAAATAAATAGATAGATAAATAAGTGGCCAAGTGCCTTTCTCGGCCCTGCCTGGTAACTTTTTCCAGAACAAGCACATCTCATTAGGCTGTGTTTATCATGCTAGAAAAATGCTAAACGGCTGATTGTAAATGCATGCAACGTGCACCCTCATGAAGGACCTATGGTGTCAAGTCCCACAAGTGTCACCCATACAATTTTCCCCTCTATTGACTTTTATGTTCCACAGCAAGGTTGGTCATCACAGCAGGAATATGTATGTGTTCCAAATAAAGACAACCGTGAGTATCATAATGATTTTCCTCTGCTAAGGTAAACAGCTCCCTGACCCCAGAGGAAGGGAACATCACTGTGTGTATGCATGAAGTTTTTATCTTTAACGGTTATTTTTGAGAATATATCCCATGCAGTGGGTATCGGGAACCATGTACACAAAAGCTTCTAAGAACGAAAGCGCTGATGGCGGATTGGGGATGAAGTCACATGATCACGTATAAACCTAATTTTGCCTCTAGAAGCAATCTGGTCTTGAGTCCTCGCACTGTGAGAAGGTGGTATGTATGTAAATAGCTGAACGCATCAGTGCTCGCCCACACTTGTGATGTACACACACACACACACACACACACACACACACACACACACACACACGCACCAACATTCACACATTAAAACATATGACGCGTGGAAATATGAGATGGCTCTGTCTGAATGGCTTATTGATCGCCTTTATCATAAGAGCTGCAGGGGAGCAGAGTTTGTGTTTTCTGCATCGGCTTTATCCCATGTATGTTCTCACAGACACTCACACTCACACAAACACATCCTTGCACACACACGCACAGATGTGCACGCACACGTATGCACACTCAGTAACCCACAGACCCGTAGCTCTAGGTCCAAGCATTTGCTAATAAGGCCAATTAGGGTGCTGGGGGACGTAGACCCCTCACCACCTCCCCTCATTGGTATGCAAGCAGAGAGAGAGGGGCTGATGCAAAGGGGTTGGCAATGAGAAATGAGTAATGGAAGGAAAAGGAGAACGATCCAAGTATTGACCGAGGAGATGGAGACGCATGAAGATGGAGTAAGCGAATCTATGACACGGAGAGCGGTGCCTATTGAAAAAGTGAAGAGACAGAATTAGAGAGGGACTAAAGAGTGAGAAAGTAGACACATAAATATACATAATCTGTCTGGAGTGCTCTAAACCTGCATCTGACAGCACCTCAGTCCGTTATCAGCTTGGCTAAATTTAATTTAACCCTTGGGGTCTGGATGCCGCCCTTGCATTATGAATAACCCATTGACTTTTGTTGGTAAGCTTTGGCCGTCTCGTTGTGTGAATGGTTACAGCAATCCAATTACGTGACTGATATTAATATTGCATAATATTGTATTATAATTTATTTTCCTCACATAGATTTTACGTACTTGAAGTGATAGTTTGGTCAATTTTGCTCCCAGCATGCCCCCCCCCCACTTCTCCCAAATTGCACTTGGCCAATTACCCCACTCTTCCAAGCCGTCCCGGTCACTGCTCCACCTCCTCTGCCAAGCTGGGGTGGGGGCTGCAGACTACCACATGCCTCCTCCGATACATGTGGAGTCGCCAGCCGCTTCTTTTCACCTGACAGTGAGGAGTTTTGCTGTTCATAAGTCGAATTTGTATGTCAGTCGGAACAGTTACGTACAGTTCACATCCAGCGTCAATAAGTCAAACGTTTGTCTTATTATATGGTATATATTTTACATAAAACTTCATAAATATAATAATGCAGTAATAATGATAAATGTAACTACAGTACAGTATTTATAAGTGAGAATGTGTGTATAGGTATAAAAAACATTAAATTAACATGTCTTACATTTCAAACTCCCCACCTGCTACTGTCCCCGGAGCGGGTCGCGACCAGCAGACGCCCGCCGGCCGTTGGACGGCAGAAACAAGAGCCCACTCGGGGCTCGCTTCCCTCGCCTCACCGCGTAAGTGGAAAAAACGATGAGTCCTTCACCTCTCTCTGAACGCTTTTATTATTTCCACTTGCGTTTCAGTCGTGAGCGTTTTCCTTTCCTTCGATGTATCACCATCACCTGCATCAGATTTAGGCTTTGAAGCCACAGTTACAAGGGTAAACACACGAAAATTTTAAGTCAAAACACGACGCACACAACAATTTATACGATCCGACTTAAAATGGCGCCGATGGCGTGGCGTTGTCGTCCGTCGGGCTGACGAACCGCCTAAAACGCGCAGTGTTTTGAGCGTTGCGCAAAGTAGTCCGTCCGTTCGTTAGTGCAAACAACTGTGTGTAACTCAATTTTTTTTTGAATAGGCTTTACAGTGGCCAGTTCGTAAGTACGGGCGTTTGTAAGTCGGGCGTTCGTAACCCGGGGGCTACCTGTATATACTGTAGCAAATTCGGGGGGCAGCCCGGGAACTGTCGCCACAGCCGGGACGCGAATCCGTATCTCCCACTCTGCAAGCGATAACGTGAACCAGTCGACTAAAGGGTCCGACCCGTTAGTCAAGGACCAACGTGTCTACTTATCCATGCACGCTGCAATACTGTAGTGAATTCGGGGGGCAGTCTGGGAGACCGTCGCCACAGCCGGGACGCGAACCCGTGTTTCCCACTCCGCAAGCGACAACGTTAACCAGTCGACCCGTTAGTCAAGGGCCGATGTGTCTACTTATCCATGCACGTTACACTCCCCCTCCCCTCCTTCGGGAAGCGTGTCCCCGCGCTACAGCATATCAGACCCCTCACGCCTCTGGGCGCACACGCTTCCGATGACCACACGGTCTCACGGTCTCGCCATCCCACTTCTGACACCAACGTAGCGAAATCGGGGGGCAGTCCGGGAGACTGTCGCCACAGCCTGGACGCGAATCCGTGGCTCCTACACCGCAAGTGACAACGTTAACCAGTCGACTTAAGGATCCGACCCATTAGCCAAGGGCCAACGTGTCTACTTATCTATCCATGCACGTTACAATACTTTTTCTTTTCTTTTTTTTTTTTTAAAGAAAATTGATGAATCTCCTGTCAATACATTTGTAACCCGCTTCCTCAAAACTACATTAGCGAAGCCCTCAAGCTGGCTGTGAGCAACAGCTAGATGACAATGACACAGTGACTTGGCGACATACAGCAACAAAGTCGCTGCTGGTGTGAGCGCAGGGTTATGCTGAAGTTGTAACTGAAGTGGTATGCATCTTGCAGTGTGTTGTGTTTGAAACATCAAATTTTTGTTGCCTTCATGTATAACAATGTCATCATTTTATCCAGTCCTTGTATAAGTGAGAGCTGTGTCCATATTCTCATAACAAAGTCAAACACGTTTTTGGTGAGTGTTGGACTCCGCCAAGGTTGTCCGTTGTCTCCGATTCTGTTTGTGATATTCATGGACAGGATCTCAAGGCACAGCCAAGATGAGGGGTGTGTCCGTTTTGGGAACCTCAGAATTGCATCTCTGCTCTTCGCAGATGATGTTGTTTTGTTGGCTTCATCAGAACGCAACCTCCAGTGCGCACTGGGGCGGTTTGTAGCTGAGTGTGCTGACTCTCATCGAGTCAGCACCTCCAAGTCTGAGGCCATGGTTCTCTACCGGAAAATGGTGGATTGCTCCCTCCGGGTTGGGGATGAGTTGTTGCCTCAAGTGAAGGAGTTCAAGTATCTCGAGGTCTTGTTCACGAGTGAGGGTAGGATGGAGCGGCAGATTGACAGACAGGTTGGTGCAGCGTCAGCAGTAATGCTGACGTTGTACTGGACCGTTGTGGTGAAGAGGGAGCTGAGCCGGAAGGCAAAGCTCTCAATTTACTAGTCAATCTTCGTTCCAACCCTCACCTATGGTCATGAGCTTTGGATAGTGACCGAAAGGGTGAGATCGTGGATACAAACGGCTGAAATTAGTTTCCTCCGTAGGGTGTCTGGGCTCAGCCTTAGAGATAGGGTGAGGAGCTCAGTCATCTGGAGGGAGCTCGGAGTAGAGCCGCTGCTCCTTCACATCAAAAGGAGCCAGTTGAGGTGGTTCGAGCATCTGATTAGGATGCCTCCTGGGCACCTTCCTTTGGAGGTTTTCCGGGCACATCCAACTGGGAGGAGAACCTGAGGTAGACCCAGGACTCGCTGGAGGGACTACATGTTCAATCTGGCCTGGGAATGCCTTGGGATCCCCCAGGAGGAGCTGCAGGGCGTTGTTGGGGAGAGGGATGTCTGAAGTGCCCCACTTAGCTTGCTGCCACTGCGACTCGACCCCAGAGAAGCGGCTGATGATGAGATTAGATAAATATTGTTTTTTCTTAAAGATGTTATAATAAACCAAATTTGACTGCAAGTGCTGCAACAGTTACAACAGGCAGCAGGTACAATCTGAACAGATAAAAGTATGCATCAGCACAATGTCGGGGATAGAACTGCTTGTTTGCATACACAAGGAGTGTGATTCCGTTCATGTGAGACGATGCCACCATTTTAATACATTTTCTGTCCACCGGTTTTATCTCTGTAGCCTCTGGCTGTAGCATGCACGACCTGACTTGTCAGTTACGGTGTAACAACCAGTGGGTCATTTAATTTAGAGTCCTGCTCCGCCGATTAAGGCTTTTGTTGTGAGCGTCCATCGCTACTGTAATGCGGGTGTTTGGGTCAGCGATGGACACAATGGCTTAGTTACTCTCGCTGACTTCCACACTATTCCCTTTCTCCCTCTCTTTCTCAGCACATTTTCCACTTGGCTGATAAAATAAACCGCTCTTTGATGAGCTTCTGGGGGTCTATAGTGCTGTGCCTTAGTGGACGCTTTTGTAGAGCCACACCACAGGCTGTCAGCTTGGATCAGTCATTCAGCAGACACGTTTGTTCTCAAGCACATATGTTCCTTTTTTCTTTTTTTTTCTTTTCTTTTTTTTTGCTGGGGTTTTTCATTGGGAAACAATGATTATCTGGTCTTGCAGCTCTTATTAATTTATGTCAAGAACGGCCTGAAAGTATATGCTCACAAAAACAGGCATGGCCTACATTTCTATACGGATCGCCATTGATGTATGATGTATCACTGTTCGACAGCATGCCGCTGTTCAGAGTGCATTTCCTTGCTCTTGGCTGATACAATAAATGACATAGATTTCTTTTATGGACACACACTTTAGGTTCGTTTCTGCACTTTAGTCATCATATTGTGGAAAGACTGTCAACCGGGGATGTAGGCTGTATTCGTAATTGCTTAATCCATCACCCAAGAATTACTGCTTGGATTGTTTTGTATGCATTGCATTATAAGGATGCACACTCAAATTGCTCCTTCTTTCATTATGGAGTAAAGGGAAATTAATGAGTCCACAACTTCAATAGTGTAGAATTAAATCAACTCTAACCCATCGGTGAAATTCCATATCTTTGGAGCAAGTTTTCCATTATAATGGTGAAAGCTTGCCATGAATGTCTGTAACACCGCGGTGTCCATTTCTCTAGTTCAACAACCTTTGAACAGATCTTGGAAAGCTCACCTCTGGATTGCTGCCAGCGCTTTAGCACCAATGATTATAACAGAGAGACTTTGAGTTTGGCAGCGATGGTGTCTCCATGATAGAGAACAAGGAAGGAGATGGACCTTTATTTTCTGCATGTTTAATTTATCCAAGTCCCAAATATAAAGATTCATAAAATTGACATAATGATATTGAATAACACACAGACCAGTAGACAGTCCAAGCAGTTGTTAAAGGCCGAATTTGGCCAATTTCGTGTGGCCAAAATTAAATTTGTTTTTCGTTTATGAAATCATTTTCTCCTTTTGCGGAAAAAAAGACCTTGTGGTTAAAAATACTGCAATAAAGTGCAATGTGTTCCTCTCCAAACTACTCTAAACAGCTGACTGATGCTCTGCTGACCTAACCTGCTCAACGGTTCAGCTGAACTCAACCTATGGCATCTGTCGTCGCCGCCAAATCCTCCAATTTGATCAAATGGAATGAACAGCGGTTTTGATGAGGCGCTCCCCGAGACTTGATAAGAAGCCAAGACAGGTCGGACACCCTGCCCAGGTTATATTTTGACGTGTATCAGAATCGTCAAAATTTCAATTCACATTGGACGAATTTGATCATCTTCAGAGGGCTAAAACGGTTAACACAGGCATGGAATGGTGTTAATCTGTGGCCCACATGCACAATATTACCCCTTGTGTACTGTTTTCTGACAGCTGGATTCCCGAGGCAGTGTCTTTTTGTGATATTCAAAACGAGTACATACACAGTTTAAAAATGTCATCATTTTTAAAAGTGAATGCTGCACGTATGGCTTGTTATGAGTCATAGCAGGCAATAGGCCTATTCAAAGCACATACAAGGTGCTCCGGGAGATGTTGACAGGTGACAGATGGCTATAGCCAGCATACTGAGTACCGCTAGCATGGTGGTGTTTTGCACAAGGTTATTACCGGATGATTATGGCAGGTTTCGGAGCTGCTTTAAGGACAGTAAGGTGACTTGTTTTGGAGGACATACTAGGAAACTATTCACTACTGACTAAAAATGACATTTTTGAAATGGCAACAGGTGTTGAGAGGGTGAAAAAAATATCCAAGAGAGTAGCCAAAGAATGTCTTGAGTGAGGACAAATAAAAGCACAATACATTTTTGTGACAAGACTGTTGTCACAGGATGGGTTTGGATGGAAACGAGGGCACTGTTTAGGTGGTAATGGTATTATTTAATGTCTCTCTCTCTCTCCCTCTCTCTCTCTGTCTCTCTCTCTCTCTGCTCCGTATGAGCCACTATGGGTCTGGTGCTGGAACCGCTGCCTTGCTCTCTTCTTTCAGAGTGCTCCGAGCAGCATGTGGCTCCCTTCTATGTCTCTCATCCTGTGTTCGCCTGTGTCCGCATCAGTGTCAGTCCAGCTTCACTGTGATTGGGCAGGTCGCAGGCACCGGCTCGGTGTCTTCACTGCATCGGTCCCGGGCAGAAAGGGCGAGGTGGCCCTCTGCTAGGGCGACGGCTTTGTCCAGCCTCTCAGGACAGTGGCACTGGACCTAGTCTGCAGTTGCAGGTGGAAGGCAGGCAATAAGCTGTTCCAGTGCCTCTTGATGGAGGAGGTTGTCAATTTTCTGGCTGCAGCCAGCGTCTCGCTGTGTCGAGGGGCTGCTGTGCCAGGATGAAGGGGCGGCTGGCGTCCTCCAGGGCGAGCGCCCTGAACCGGCAGTGATGTCGCTCTGGCGTGAGCCCCACCCAGTCCAGGACGGCTCGCCTGATGATGTGGTAATCCCCCTGGGAGGATGCTGGTAGGCTGTGCGTGGCAGCTTGTGCCTCCCTGGTGAGCAGGGAGAGCACGTGTATAGTCCATTCCTCCTCTGATCACCCACATGCTGACACCGTTGTCTCAATTACATCAAGGAACTCCTCAGGGTTGTCAGAAACTGTCATCTTGGGGGAGGGTGATCTGGGGCTGATGGGTTGGTGAAGCGGCCAGATCCCCCCCCCATGGGCAGCCAGAGGAAAGCGCAGCAGCTCCCTCAGGAGAGCCCGGTCTTCGGCCTGCTGAGCGGCCATTTCCTGCAGGGCTTTGGTCTGGTCGTGAAAGGCCTGCATTTGCTGGCGCTGCATCCTGGCCTGGCTCTCCAGGGGTGGGGGGATAGGGGGGTTGTCGGTGATCTTGTTTAGGGCTTGCCCTAAGTCTGTCTGTCTGTTGACTTCTGTCCATCCAAGCACCCGTACGGTCCATCACTGTGACTAGACCCTCTTACGGAAAGGGTTAGGATGGAACGAATGACACAGTTTAGGTGGTAACACAGGCTTTTATTTAATCTCTCTCTCTCTCAGGCCGGTACGACTCTGGTGCTAGAACCGCTGCCTTGCTCTCTTCTTTCAGAGCTCTCCGAGCGACGTGGGGTGACCTTTCTGTGTACCTCTCGTCCTATGTTTGCCCACGTCCTCGTCAGTGTCAGTCCAGCACCCGGCTTCACTGTGGTATATAAGCATAGTCTGTTAATGAGGCACACCTCAGGCTGATCCCTAATCAGCCTCCCTGCAAACAGAAACGCCTGCTCTCCCGCGAAACCACACCCCACTGCCACGAGTTTCCATTTAAATCTGTAATAAAATTTTACCTTGATTTGAAACAGATGAGCGCTGATTTAAGATTCATCATCCGACGCACGCACGGACAGCTCATTTACAAAAGCGTGTTCTTTATCCCACTCCTGACAGCAGGTGAAATTTAATCAGAGATCGAGAGTCTGTCTCATGGCAACAGTCCATTCAATCAACCCGCTAGCAAGGAAGGAAGGTGTCATGCTTTTTTCAGGGCCCCAGTCTCGGGGAGACAACGTTTTTATTTATTTTTTTCCCATATTCGAATTTCTGAAGAATTGATTAGAGAAAATAAAATAAAATTCCAGGCGGCTCTTCGATTTACAGGGAATTAAACCCGGCCTCCGTGTCTAGGCCCAGCGGAAGTATCGCCACAAAGGTTTATATGAATACATTGTGCGAACAAGGACGAGAAAGGGGGTTGATTTAAACGCCGAAAGAGTGGGAACGACATGTGCAATAGATGGATTGACGCAAAGGACGAGACAGGAGCAGGTGAGAGCAAATGAAAGAGAGAGAGAGAGGGAAAGGGAGGGAGGATTCAAAAACAGGTGACTGGAGGAGGCAGTCATCAAAATGCTAATGTTGTATGGGATATTTACCGCAGAGTGTTAATGCAGTTTAAATCAGGCTCTTTGTCCTGCGCCCCCTCACAGAGGCCCTGTTAGATGCTAATAAATCAGCCATTAAAAGCTGATGTGACCCGTATAGTGCTTCATACACTGGTAATCAGGCTCCATCGCCAGAGAGCCAGACAACACTTGAAACGTTTATGAAGATGTCACTAAATAACCCTGATCATGGTCAGCCCACAAGATGCTCGTGACACATGTCGGGACTGCCGGTGATGGCTCCTCAGGAATAAAGTCTTGTGCCTCTGAATAAGATTTTTTTTGTGTGTGTGTGTGTGTGGAGTATATTTAATAGATAGAGTATGAGAATGTCCTCCTGGCGGTACACGAACAATGATTAAAGGTCATGCCGATGAATATTAAAAGTTCGTTCCTCCCCTGTTGCCCCAGGGCTGCCACCACTTTCTCTGACATAATCCCGCTGAATTCATGTCAGTCTTGTGCCCGGCCATGCTATGCTCGGTGAGACGTTCACCATCTCAAGTATACTGTTGTGTTTTCTAACCAGCATTCTCTCTCTCTGTCTCTCACTCTGTCTTTCTGTCTCTCTCTGTCTGTCTCCCTGTTTCTGTCTGTCTGTCTGTCTGTCTGTCTCTTTCCCCCTGTCTGTCTCCCTGTTTCGGTCTGTGTCTCTGTCTGTGTCTCTGACTCTATCTGTCTCTATCTCTCTGTCTGTCTGTCTGTCTCTCTCTGTCTGTCTGTCTCCCTGTTTCGGACTGTTTCTCTGTCTCGGTCTCTGACTGTCTGTTTCTGTCTCTCTCACTGTCTCTCTCTCTCTGTCTGTCTCCCTGTTGCTCTCTCTCTCTCTCTCTCTCTCTCTCTCTCTCTCTCTCTCTCTCTCTCTCTCTCTCTCTCTCTCTCTCTCTCTCTCTCTCTCTCTCTCTCTCTTTCTCTGTCTCCCTGTCTCTGTCTGTCTGTCTGTCTGTCTGTCTGTCTGTCTGTCTGTCTGTCTGTCTGTCTGTCTGTCTCTCTCTCTGTTTCTGTCTGTCTCTGTCTGTCTCTCTCGGTCTCTGTCTGTCTGTCTGTCTGTCTATCTGTCTGTCTGTCTGTCTGTCTGTCTCTGTCTCTCTCTCTCTCCCACTCTGTCTCTCACTCTCTTCACCTTTGCAGAATGGAGCCGTGTTTTGTCATCTGGAATGGGATGCACTGGATTTGTAAGGACCTTTGCTGAGAGGACCGCAGAACCGCGCACTCTGTCACACTAAGGTATAGCTGCACAAATTGATGACTAAAACCACAAGGTTTTAGTCCCCCACCCCTTAGCCCCAGCCGCACATTTTGCTCGGCACGGCGCCCTGTGTGCCACTCCGCCGTGCTCCTTGAGAGAGGATCAGCAGACCTCATGAAGCGAGCTGGAAATGTCTCCTTTTGCATATCATCAATATGCAACAGCCTAAGATGGAGCACACGAGCAGGGTTTTTTTTTTTCGCTACACAACATAGTAATGAAGAGCATTCATGTGGGCCAATTCGGCTTGTTCTTTGTGTGCAGTAGGATGCTTATGAATATGATTCGTGATAGGTGCTCATCTTCATATGCAAATCTGCGGGACATCACTGGTAAGCCTTTAATTTCTGCCGTCAGCGACAAGGAAGATTGTTTTGGTTGGTAACCACGCGTATCTACCAAGCATGTTTGGATTTCATTCCTTGATGCAAATGATGTTTTCGGTGTAATCATGCAAACGCACAGCTGGCTTCCATTTCCCAATGCCTGGAGTCTCACCCCCCTCCCATCTCCTCAATACCTCCCGCCCAACTGAAACCTCTCCACCCACGCTCGACTCTTCCTCCTCAGTCTGTCTTTCTGCTTCTTAGGCCTCCTTTTCTTCATCCACCCTTTGCTCTGTGGGTCTCATGCTTATCTTGTTTTCTTTTCTTTGCTCACTTGTCATGCCAGGTAAATAGTCCCTCATCACATCCATCCGTCTCCCTTCCCCCCCTTCTCTCTCTTGCTTTCTTTTTTTTGTTTTGATTTTCCCCCCTTTTTCTCCCCAATTGTACCTGGCTGATCACCCGCTCTCTGAGCCATCCCGGTCGCTGCTCCACCCCCTCTGCCGATCCGGGGAGGGCTGCAGACTACCACATGCCTCCTCCGATACACGTGGAGTCGCCAGCTGCTTCTTTTCACCTGACAGTGAGGAGTTTCACCAGGGGGACACAGCGTGTGGGAGGATCACGCTATTCCCCCCAGTTCCCCCCCCCCCAAACAGGCACCCTGACCGACAAGAGGAGGCGCTAGTGCAGCGACCAGGACACATACGCACTTCTGGCTTCCCACCCACAGACATGACCAATTGTGTCTGTAGGGATGCCCGACCAAGTAGGAGGTAACATGTGGATTCGAATCGGCGATCCCTGTGTTGATAGACCGCTGGGCTACCTGGATGCCCCTCCCGCACCATGCCCCACCATACCCGTCTCTATATGGAAGGGAGTCTCGAGGCTCGGTGCATGCTGTGGGGAGCTTGGGCTGAATTCAGTTGGGGAGATTGTTGGTCCTCCACAGTTTACCAGTGGTGTCTGTTGACACGTTGCTTGTCTACCTGCTGAGTTAGCAAGGGCTACTGGCAGTTATTTTATCGGGGGGGGGGGGAGCGTGTCAAACAAGTGTAATTTGGAAATGTTTGTGCATTCTCAGTGAGTTCTCCAAACACCAGATGTTTTTTTCATGATAACCCACATTTAATAACGGCGAATTAATGTGAATTGAATTGCCCTCTTGGCTAATATTTTTTCAGCAGGCCTAGTACAAAGATAGGACAAAGAGAGATGCTGACATCAGAGAAATGGCCGCTTCAGTCGCAAGGTGAAAATAGACTTGTGCTGTCACTTGAATAACATTGAGAATAGGAGGTGGTGGGTCTGTAGTGCTTGCTTGAGCTTTTTGGATGTGAAGAGTAAATCTGGCATGCATATAATGCCTTTCATCCCCATTCTGCAAACACATTTAAATGATTTATCCTGCAACCCGCCGCTTTCTGCCAGATCTCATGCTGCGAGACTGTGTACTGGTGAGACTGAGAAGTGTGACTCAGAAATCAGACTCGGTATTAATCCTGAAGGATGTCAAACGAATTAATAGGCGTAGATTGAGTTCATGATAAATATCTAAATGCATCTCGGCATGGAATTAAGAGCTTCATTTGATGCACTTTCTTCAATCTAATGTGTGGTCGCTTTGGATTAAGTGTCGTGTCGCCCAGCAGGATGGGAAGTTAGGAAGGTGGGAGGGTTTGTGGCAAATAGTTGTTTGACCTTCAGGCACACGATGCTATGATGACAGTACATATGGCAAGGCAGAGCAAGGCTATAGCTTCTTTTTCTTTTTTGGATTTTTTTTAACCCCCCCCCCTCTTCCCCCCCCCCCCCCCAAATTGTATCCAACCAATTACACCCACTCTTCCAAGCCGTCCCGGGCACTGCTCCATCCCCCCTCTGCTGATCCGGGGAGGGCTGCAGACTCCCACATGCCTCCTCTGATACATGCGGAGTCACCAGCCGCTTCTTTTCCCCTGATGGTGAGGAGTTTTGCCAGGGAGACGTAGCGCGTGGGAGGATCACGCTATTCCCCCCAGTCCCCCCCCCCAAACAGGTGCCCTGACTGACCAGAGGAGGCGCTAGTGCAGCGACCAGGACACATACCCACATACGGCTTCCCACCCGCAGACACGGCCAATTGTTTCTGTAGGGATGCCCTACCAAGCCGGAGGTAACACGGGGATTCAAACTGGCGATCCCCATGTTGGTAGGAAACGGAATAGACTGCTACGTTACCCGGACGCCCGGCTGTAGCTTCTTTTAACATCGCCAGCGGATTTCTTCAACCATTTATTGTAAAACTGAATGTAAGACTTGTTTCATGGCAAGGCCTTGTAGCATTACTATCATTTTAAAACTCTAGATGCCCCCTCAGACTGCCTCAGTTTTTTTCAGATTGATCACATTGAGAAGCCTTCCTTTACACCCTCCCAGAATGCTTTGCATACCCATCATGCTTTGCCCATAGCATCAGCAGTTCAAGGTCTGTTTGACCACAATGGCCAGTGATGACATTGGCCCAGCCAGGTTTTGGTTCTGTTATCTTACAGGCCTGCCCTTTGTTATCATAGTGGGATTTCTGCCCGGGCTTCTCCAAATGATGCAAAGCGAGTCATTTGAATTGAGAGGGGGTGAAAACCTCTGGGGCGGTGTCAGCAGTGTGCTTTGATTTGAATTCCATCCAGAGGTCGTTGACTTTGCAAGTCTTTGTTGTTGTGTGGGCCTCACGTTCATTCAGGCCACAATGAGCAGCAAGTCGGCGAGATTCTCAAGTGTTGGATAAAGCTTAAAAACCCCAGCAAACTACCACGAACCATCTAAAAGGCACAGCCGCATTAACATTACTGGGTGTATATCGGGTGACATTTATTGACCCTGAGTGCAAGATGATGTTGTCTTGACACTCCTCTAACATTCTGAAATATGTTTTATTTCTTGGGATGTGTTTGGCGTCATATTTCACCCGGCAGGGGAAAAGGTCCTTACGGCGGTGTGAGAAGCCTCCTGCAGTTAAACACAGCATGAAAATGTCACCCTAGTCGTTTCCACTCATGCAAACCTGAGCTGAAGCAGGACTTGAGTACAAAAATATGATTTTTACATGTTGTGACAAAAACCTGGGCTTTGTCAAATAATCTAAATACTGTACAGTGAATGGCATCATCAAGCTATGTTTGCATATATTATTATCATCCCCCCCCGGCCACTTACCCTGCTCTTCTGAGCTGTCCCGGTCACGGCTCCACCTCCTCTGCCGATCCGGGGAGGGCTGCAGGCCACCACATAACTCCTCCAATACATGTGGAGTCACCAGCCGCTTCTTTTCACCTGACAGTGAGGAGTTTCACCAGGGGGCTGTAGCACGTGGGAGGATCATGCTGTTCCCCCCCAGTTCCCCCTCCCCTCCGAACAGGCGCCCCGACCGACCAGAAGAGGCGCTAGTGCAGCGACCAGGACACATACCCACATCCGGCTTCCCGCCCGCAGACGCAGCCAATTGTGTCTGTAGGGACGCCCGACCAAGCCAGAGGTAACACGAGGATTCGAACCACTGATCCCCGTGTTGGCAGGCAGCGGAACAGACCGCCACGCTACCCGGACGCCCCTTGTTATTTTTCGACATTGTTGAATTTACGGCTTGTGATGTGGTTCTCACTCGCTGGTTGAGTCAGTTCTTTGTTATAGGCTTATAGAGGCTATAAAATATATTGCGTGGAGTCGCAGTGTTATTTTGCCTTTTCTCATTGGGTCACTCTCCAGTATCCAGCATTCCTTCGTTTCTCTCGCTTTCTCTCTCTGTCTCTCTATCACTGTCTTACTTCCTGTCTTCCTTTGTCACCGTGGGTGTTTGTGTGTGTATGTAGACATGTATTGCATGCTTATTTATACATTAAATGTATGCGTGTGTCTACCCATGTCTCCTCTGGTTATGCTATGCTTCAACTATAGGGGGGTATGCTGAGACATCACTGCTCGTTCCCCTTCCCCTACTAATGTAAGGCCCCCCTCATTCAGTATGTATGTCTTCGATGCCCCACCATATTTCCCTCGGATTGCATTATCATGATACAAGCACATTTTTTCCCCACTACGATTTCTGCATCGTTGCATTTTTTAAGATCCCTCTGTGGAACGCACGTTTCCTCTATCTGAGGAATATTAATATGACTTACACAAGCTAAAGGTTTTCATGAATTTACAAAACTGTACCACTAAATAGATCAACTATTATTAAATTCACAATATGTTGAATTTCCATTTCCAAACATCACCGTAGTTTCCATTTAATACATGTATTTAGATGCTGCGAAGTGAAATCCATCCATTAGGGATCTATTATTTTACCTTTCTTTTTTTTTAAATCATGTCAGGGTATAAGAAGGGATATGATACACGTATCAGTGAAACGTAATGCCTCTGCAAGGACTTGTTCTCAGGATGAGTAAAAGAAGGCTATGAGCGTTATCAGACTGCATTTTTTGGTGCATGAAACGATGGCAGGCTATCAACCCCACCGACCCTTATACCTGTCACTCAAAGGTCTGCTCATGAATAATTAATGAGGACGAGACTGTGCCCTCGCAAGTGTTGAGAAAATCGAGAACAGTTGTGGATGAAGGTATAAAAAGCACAATATTATTCGTTTAAAAATAAGATATTATTGCTGAAGGATTTACTATGCTACGTTCAAGGTTTTTAGACATGAAGGGTAAAATTTGACACCTGATTTTGGGCCAACTTTAAGAAAATAACAAACCTTGAATGTCCAAATGACATGCTTTTGCTCATTTTGATGGCCATTGAAAGAACACATAACTTTTACTTACGCAATCCTTTTTTTTAACTTTTTTTTAGAGCTTTTTTTTTTACTTAAGTTACACAATTGGTTGGCCGAGAGGCGTGAGAAAGAATGCACAGTTAAAGCACCACAAATAACAATCACTCTGACAAAACACTCACTGGCGAATTCACAAAAGGATTGTGTGGCTCTTGCGGCCACTAAACCTGCACAAATAAGACAAAAAGAAACCATGAACTCCATCCGTGGACCCACCACCCACAGGGTTGAGCATTGGGGTAAGGTGCAATGCAGGCCGGGCAGCAGGCAAAGGTGGGGACCGGGGTGTGCCGACTTCTGGCATCGCAGACTGGTCCAGGAGGACCAACTGGGAGGAGACCCCAGGGTAGATCCAGAACTCGCTGGACGACTACTTGTCCATTCTGGCCTGGGATTGCCTTGGGATCCCCCAGGAAAAGGAGCAGGGCATTGCTGTGTAGAGGGATGTCTGGAGTGCCCTACTTAGCTTGCTGCCACCGTGACCCGAACCCAGAGAAGCGCCTGATGATGAGCAATGAGAGAAACCATGTAATTCTCAAAGCACCTGCAAAGGGTGAAATGCACCCCTAACTGTGCTACCAAACAAATAGCGTCTCAGTGCTCCGGGGCTATTTGCACCTATTTACATTAGGTCATATGCATACATTTGGTGCAAAATTGGCCCCTTTCTAAGCAATGAGCCTCATTTCCAAACACCAGCGCTAATAGCCACACGCAGTTAGAGCGAGAATTGTTAGCATCTTCAGAGTGTTGGTGGGAACTGAAGCACATTTGTAAGGGGTTTCGCGCCAAGACTTTCCAGTGATCATGGCAGCAGCGATTTTAGCCCGGCGAAGGCATCGTCATGCCAGCCGTGCCCGTGAGCAGATGTTCCGAAGGAGAATATCACTTTGATATAACCGCGACCGAACTCATTCGCATGTACAGGTTGCTGGGTCAAACAATTCTCGCTGTACTTGATGACATCAAGGATGACATTGAGCCTGCCTACTGTGTTCTTGGCGCAGAGCCACCACTTTGCCACATGGGCAATTGCAATAAGACGCAAAACAAGGGCAATTGCACTTAGCTGCAAAACTTTACGGGCGTGTTGGCGTTGGAATATCATTAGCGCAATATCCTGCGAGAATCGGGCCTTGAGAAAAAGCAGATAGCGGTTGCGAGTGACGTAGACATCATGGCGCTGTCAGCAGCCGCAATCCATTTGGGAGTTCACCCGTCAGTGCAGAGTGAGGCTTAGAAGAATGAGAGACATCCGCAGATAGGAACAGATGGGAGAGGAGGGGGTGTTAAAAGATAATTAGAATAGCTATACTTGGGGGTATCCAGGTAGCGTAGCGGTCTATTCCGTTGTCTAGCAACACGGGGATCGCCGGTTCGAATCCCTGTGTTACCTGCAGCTTGGTCGGGTGTCCCTACAGACACAATTGGCTTTGTCTGCGAGTGGGAAGCCAGATGTGGGTATGTGTCCTGGTCGCTGCACTAGCGCCTCCTCTGGTCAGTTGGGGCGCCAGCTCTGGGGGGGATAGCGTGATCCTCCCATGTGCTATGTCCCCCTGGCGAAACTCCTCACTGTCAGGTGAAAAGGAGGGGCTGGCGACTCCACATGTATCGGAGGAGGCATGTGGTAGTCTGCAGCCCTCCCCGGATTGGCAGAGGGGGTGGAACAGCAACCGGGACAGCTCGGAAGAGTGGAGTAATTGGCTGGATACAACTGGGGAGAAAAAAAAAGAATAGGTATACTTACAAATAAATTAAGTTCTTTTTCAAATCAAACATTCCAAGATATGAGTGTAAAGTATTGTTCTTACAACTGCATTTATAACCTTTTTTTCCACTTGAACATAGCTGAACGATGTCATGGTATATGCTACTTTGGTGCACTTTAACAACAAATATTACTGGGACCACTACAGTAAATTGCAGGTGAACATTTAATATCCAGGGATTCACATTAGACACTACGTCTGACTATCCCTCTTAACAAATTGGCCACAATTTTGAACGTCGACCATACACGTTCCGGCCATATACTAGGTTATGACCTAGACTTGTTTCATTTAGCGTTGGGGAGGGTGCTTAAATTGCAACCCTGGCTCTCGTGTTTCATTTTGAATGGGTCTCTGGGACACAGAGTGCTCGAAACACCAGCGCAATTACCACAAATCACTACAAGTGTGAACAGTCATCAGGGCTCTGACTCTTAACATGATGTTGTTTGCTTTTATCTTTTCATTTAATGCAAAGAGTGCACTTTTGCTTTTAAACACCCCACCACCCCGTCTTGATTGGCTGGGCGAATAGCCTCGGCGATTTGCTGTTTGCACCGGCATACGTGCACGCGGGAACTTGCACGCGTGCACACACATGACATAGCCTGCATCTTCAGTCCGAGTGCTCTGCAGGTGGATGTTCCAACCAACGTGTTTGGTCTTCCCGCAAGACCCCGTCCTACTGGCGTGTCTCCCAAGTACGACAAGGGAGAAACAGAGGATGGGAAGGGGTGTCAATTTGGATAAAGCTGCATTTTTAAAAGGGGCATCGGGATGTTGGCATAAGTGCCTTGTCATGTGCCCGGCTGCACTTCTGATAGCCGCCCAGACAGTTTGGGTGTCTTAATAACACAACACCCTTAAAAAGAGAACAAACAATGTGACTCACTGACTCTTGGGGTATACGCCCCCCCCCACTCTCTCTTTCTCTCACTCTCTATCTACTGCTCTTTCTGCACACATTTGCTCCCTTCCTCCCTCTGTCTCTCTCTGTCTCTCTCCCCATCTTCTGCTCTTTCAGCAAACATTTGCTCCCTTCCTCCCCCCCCCTCTCTGTCTCTCTCCCCCATCTTCTGCTCTTCCAGCACACATTTGCTCCCTTCCTCCTCCCTCTTTCTCTCTCTCTTCAGCTTCTCCTCTTCCAGCACACATTTGCTCCCTTCCTCCTCCCTCTTTCTCTCTCTCTTCATCTTCTGCTCTTCCAGCACACATTTACTCCCTTCCTCCTCCCTCTCCCTCCCTCCCCCCCTCTTTCTCGCTCCCCATCTTCTGCTCTTCCAGCACACATTTGCTCCCTTCCTCTCCCCCCCCCCCCCCCCCTCTCTCTCTCTCTCTCTCTCTCTCTCTCGCTGTCTCTCTCTCTCGCTGTCTCTCTCTCTCTCTGAATTCCACCTTCCACCATTTATTCTAATGTAAATGAATACGACAATCTGTTTTTGCCAATTAGATTCAAGTGCCAGTCATACCGCCGGGGCTGTTCCTGATATCATCCGATATGACACAGGAATCCCAAGAAGGCTCGGCCCTAATTCAAACCCCACTGCTGATATCGGAGCTTCAAGGCACAGTTTAGAGAAACTGTTTGCAGCCACATGCAGTAAAGGACATCATTCGAACATATTTAAGGGATTCTAAGGATTCTAGTCCAAAGAGACTCATAATGACTTAAGGAGCCCCCCCCCCCCGCCTCTTTGATTTTCACAACATTGAGTCTCTTGTGAACTTTCAACGCCGCCTGTCCAGAGCTTCAGCTGCCGTGAGGTGTGCCGCTCTTATCAGCCCCATTTGATGTGTGGAGGCAGTGGGCTTTACGGAGGAGCCCACATCTCTTAGGACATTAAAGGAAGAGCCGAGGGAGGAAAGGACGAGATTACTGTTGGTCTTTTTATAGAGGATCACTCCATCTCGTCCTTTTTAGCTCGCTCATTAGTTCCTCTTGCCACTGGCCCCCGCCTGCTCCTTGCCCCAAGGGGGCAATACTCTCTCTCTCTCTCGCCAAGAGCTCGGCGATTTCCTTCACTTTGGCAAACGGCTTGTGTGACATTATCAGGTAGCCAATATGGCGTCTGTCTCGTTGCATCGCCAGTGTTAGCTTGTTGTCATCTTTGTCAGCAGGGTCGGGGTTTGCCTGTCTGTTTTTTTTAATGGGGCGGGTGGGGAGGTTAACACTACTCCCACCCTATGCGCCTTCTTTATTTGGCGCTGAAGGTGGTAGAGACACTTCAGCTAGTCTTATATAGTGTAGCGAATTCGGGGGACAGTCCTGGAGACCGCCACAGCCGGGACGCGAACCCATGTCTCCCGCTCCGCAAGCGACAACGTTAACCAGTCGACTAAAGGGTCCCACCCGTTCAGTAGTGGATCTAGAGATTTTTTCCTGGGGTGGCAAAGGGGTGGCAAGACTGTGTCCCAGAGGTGGCAGCTGCCACCCCTTGCCACCATGTAGATCCGCCCCTGCACCCGTTAGGCAAGGACCAACGTGTCTACTTATCCATGCACGTTACAATAGTTTTTTTTCCATTTATTTTTATTGCGACGCAGATCAGTGTTTTGCATCCCAGGCAGGATGCTGTTGGTGCCGCGAGTTTTCCCCGCAAGTCGCGGCTCTTTCAGCGTGACACGGTCCAGCAAGTGCCGACGGGATGCGATGCCTTTTCTTTCATCACTTCCCCTCCTACTCGCTCCTACCCCCCCCCCGCAAGCGTCCATCAGTGCCCATCAAAACAAAAAAAAAACAAAAAAACACCGCTCCGCAACTCGCTGTCGTGGGAGTCCGCTGCCTGACAGCTGGCTCGCACACTGAGGTAATCACAAGTCCTCAAATGTCAGGAGTCCTGCGCCATGACTGAAGGGCAGCTCTGTCTTTGCTTGTCTAAACTGTGGCCTATGGCTACAGTGGCGATGTTTTCATGGTCTCTTTTAATCTGGAAAAAGACAAAAAAAAAATCCCGCTGTCTTATTCGGCACCAAAATGCTTGTTTAGCGCTGCACAATCTAAACCGCATGCATGTTGGTTCTTGTCGAGTGGAAGGCTTTCAAGACCTGTCAAAGCTTTTCTTTTGTAATTATATACAGATTCGAATAACAACGGATCATTTTCCTTTTCTGTGCACTCAATTTAATGGAGGATGACCCCCCCCCATTTTCTCCCCAAGTGTCAATCACCCCACTCTTCCGAGCCGTCCCGGTCGCTGCTCCACCCCCTCTGGAGGGCTGCAGACTACCACATGCCTCCTACGATGCATGGGGAGTCGCCTGCCACTTCTTTTCACCTGACAGTGAGGCGTTTCACCAGGGGGACGTAGCGCGTGGAAGGCTCACGCTATTCCGCCCCGGTTCTCCCTCCCCCTCGAACAGGCGCCCCGACTGACCAGAGGAGGCGCTAGTGCAGCGACCAGGACACATACCCGCATGCGGCTTCTCACCCGCAGACACGGCCAATTGTGTCTGTAGGGACGCCCGACCAAGCCGCAGGTAACACGGGGATTTGAGGGTTTTCTGATTCGGCCTATACATTCGGCCGCCCATAGGTTGGGTCGGAACCTCCAACTTAAGGGAAGAAATAGCACCAGTTGGAGGAATAGCAGCCTCGTATCTGCACATCTGAAATGAAACAGTCTGCATATGAAAATCCCCCGGAGGTCTCGTCGTACGTGCCTGTCCTCTCTAACAGCGGCTCTAAACCGTAGATAGGAGCTGCAATCTGTTCCAGCCCTCCCTTTAATTTTATTTACAGCCTCAGTCGAGCAATAAAGCCCACGATTTACGACTTACTTTTTAATTAGAAATAATGTCTTGTAGAGCTGAAGTGACGGATGGTTTAATCAATATATAGACCGCGCGGCTGGCCAGATGACGAACGTCACTATTGACAGCGTACGGAGTAGCCTAACTTAACACTTTTGTCTTTCAAAGAAATATGTTGCGTTTTCTTAAGGGGAGGGGATTGCACCCCGGCCCCTCTCTCGCCCCGCCCCCCGCCCCCTTTTCTCTCGCTCCTCTTTGCCTTTGTTTTACCGTTTCTTGATAATCTGTCAACACTTTTCGACGGAAAGTACATTTTCCCCAATTGAGTAAAGCCCTCCCGTCACGCCGTATTTACACAAACAATTATCTTACCTCAGTGAAACCTCGCTGTGTGCCGCGCCGTATTTCGCTAAGGCTTAAATAAACCAAATTCTAGAGGGTTGGTTCTTTCAAATGGGAACCGACAAGCTGGGAGGGCGGAAATTCTCAAATGCGGGGGGGGGGGTATATTTTTTGTTTATGTAGTTGTTTTATTTTTTATTTTTTCTCAGAGAACAGAAAGACCGGGGGGGGGGGGGGAAATCAAGCAGAATAGCTGAATAGGAATCAGCTCAATGGAATCTGTTCCCTGGCACCAGACCATTTACAAAATAGAAGGGGGAAAAATATCATGCAAACAACATGCAAACAGATGAAGGCGCAGTTCTGTGACTCTGTCTGCAGCGGTTTGCTTTCGTCAGTTATTTCTTATCATGCAGTATTCTTGCAGGGGCTTGCTTTGCAGAAATAGCAGACTTGGTAGGGGAGGGAAGTAGAGATTTTTGCATACCTAATGTTGGCAAACTGAACAAACATGGCACGCATTATAAACGAGGGCACACGTCGCACAACTCAAATCTCAGAAAGCGGTGACACCTCCTGCAATCTTTCTGTGTTGCTGTTTGTTGAGGTCAGTCCCAAGGTTGCGATACGAGGGCTTTATTGAAGCGGAGAACTGTTACTGGGCAGATTTCCCCATTTGCTGAGTGAGAAATCTTTTTTGATGCAGGGCTGTTATTTTTTTATTTTTTTATTTATTTATTATGCTATAAATATTTGCCTCTATCCCTGCATGGCCTAATCCTTTTGAAGCAATCCAAACCAAAATCAATACAAATTTAGCAGAGAACATTAAAAAATGGAATGAAAGCAGTCATAGCAAATCAATCCCATATCTATATGACGCATGAGGTCTCCAGAAAAAGAAGAAGAAAAAAAGTGTCCTTGAGAAGATGAGGATAAAAAGGAGGATTCCTGTCAGATGACTCGCCTTTTAATAATTAAATATGTTGGGGGCGGCGGGGTGGGGGACGTGATGAAGTGAAGTGAGGTAATAGAGTTGTGTTTCCATCCCTCGGTGTCTTAGATTCTTTTACGGTATTGATTTATTTGAGACGTGGCAATCAAAAGAACCGGCATGGCAATAGTGAGTTTCTCTTTTTTTCCCCTCTTTCAAAGCAGAAGCGATGCTTAGATGATACTGCTGGCGTGTAGACCACCTACTCGAAGCAAACATCTAATAGACCAGATAATCCTGCATGCATGCACGCACACGCATACATGCGGCTACCATCACAATACCCCCTGTGTTCCAAGACCCACCACAAGACCTTCCTTTTACATTGATTAGTGTTGCATTCACCGCCCAAGGCAGGTAGAAGCCTTTATAATGACTTTATGCTTTGTTTTCACGGTCCCTGGAAAAGAGTAACCACGAATGCCATTAACGGAGAGCCCGTCTAGTCAATGGTTAACTGTTCTGCCCCAATTCAAAGCATCCGCCCTCTGTCGCAACTGACCGCACTCCTGTAGATCTTGACCCTTGTAAGATTCTTTCTTTTTTTTGTTGCCCCCCCCCATTTCCTCTCCCCTTCCCTTGCTCCTCCTAATGCCCACTTGTCTTTCGCTTATCTGCCTCCTTTGTGCAACCTAAGCTTGTAGATAAGCAGTATGCACGGGCTGGGTTACTCATGTCTGTCTTGTCCATTCATCAGGATCCTCTAATTCCCCCCTCAGAAAAGGCTGTTTTGCAGACTGCAGGTGGCTTGTGTTGCAACGCGGCATTGAGGGGCACCGCATCTCTCTCCCCCCCCAAAGCAAACACAGACGTTTAGTCACCCGCTACCGCTTTTGTAGGCCGAGGTTTGCCGGTAATACCCCGATACTTAAGTGTATGCCCAGCGTACACATGACTAATCTGCGAGACTGCGTTGAAACATACCACAGTCAGGCATGTCACCCTGCGTAGGGATCAGCCGTGAAAACCGGGATTATTCATCTGTCTTTTTTTTTTTGGGGCCTCTTCTTTTGTTGTCTGCTCAGTGGACGGACAGGTGGCGTGTATGGGATAAAAAACAAAGTCCTTCCTGGATGTGTAACAGCGGTTATCCATTAGGATCCCGGCCTGCAGTTGTGTTATCAGCGAGCACTGTGTTTCCAAAGTGCGTAGCCTCGCGGGGAAGCTTAAGACAGCTTTTCTGCGAGCCCGGCCCCAGTCGGAGGGGGATACGTGATGCGTGGTGTGGGAATTATATTAGCTGTGGGCACACTGGGAAGGAGCAATTACAAACCTGAAAAAGAGTAATGCCCCCAGACTCTGCCCCGTCCTGTTCACTGGTCAGGGTCACCGCCGTCCCATGATCTCTGTAGCTGGCAGTTAATTAGGAATTAGAACATGGCGTGACCCTCAGGATGTTCTCCACGGCTGGAATAATGAACACCTGGAAATGTAGAGGGGTATGTTTTTGGTGGTGGTGTGTGTGTGTGTGTGTGTGTGTGTGTGTGCGTGTGTGTGTGTGTGTTGGTTTGTGTGGCCAGAACAGGCATTGTCCTCATAAAGCATTTGAACCCCTGTGGCCTTCATAATTAAACTTTTTTTTTCAATTTCCTTTTTTTCCCCATTTTTATGAATGGAACCTTTGATATTTCATATTGCAGAACAGTGTGTGTGTGTGTGTGTGTGTGTGTGTGTGCATCTCCGACTGGAGAATGGGTAAAAAGTACACACAAAAAAAGGAGTCCAATGATAAGATTTAATGATGATAAAATTCTAGCAATTACCACGATGGCATTGAAGGTGACAGTGAAATCAAATTTCTGTTTTGCACATTCATACTCACATGGGTGGTATTGCATGTCTGTGGTCAGAAAGAGTTTCACCTGTCTGCTGTATTTCGCTGAGAGGTTAAAGCTGGGGCAGGCAGTTTTCTTTCTTTTTTTTCTTTTTTTTGGTGTCTCTGGGCAAACATTCCGTAATAACCTTTCAGCATATTGTAATTCAAGTGGTCTGAGAGAAAACTAGGCTTCTGCACCTCCTCTTGGCTCTGCAGTCAGACAATCTACCCCGGGACGAAAGATTTTAGCCAATCACGGGTCAGTTCAGAGAGAGGGCGTTCCTATTGGCTGTTCTACAAACGCAGAAACCGACTGCTTGTGGACTAGTTCTCCCTTCTCTACCAGCCCCCAACGCGAGTGTTTTGTTTTCAAAAAAAAAAATCAACAAGAACAACTGGAAATGGCCGCCTCACATGAACAACATTAGTGTAACGAAGAGATTCACTGAAAAAAAATGTTTTTTTACATGGATAGATTATCAACTATGACACAAGTTTCACGGGTCTCGCTTTGACATTTCCTGGTTGTACACGTGTGAATTATATGGCTGTGATGTCTGGTGGGCGGGGCTTAGCGGAGTGATACGAGGCAGCAAAGAGAGAGAGAGAGAGAGAGAGAGAGAGAGAGAGAGAGAGAGAGAGAGGCGGAAGGTTTTGCGCTGGAAGGTTAATGTTGCCTACTGCAGCTTTAAGCTCTGTAAAGTAGGTTATAAGCGGAGCATGGCCATCCGACAGTGTATTTACACACGTCCTCTTTATGGACCTGCTCTCGCATTGCTTTCCCCGAGCCGACCGGCCATACATACGTGTGTCATACTCATGACCTGGAAGTGATGTTGCGTTCCTCCCTCCCACTGCAACCATGGCCTAGCTTCCCCCCCCCTGTCTGCCATATCATATTAATTTGGCTCAGTGCCTTTTATCTGAATTGGTGAATTGTTGCACTCTGAGTAGATGGGGTATGATACATCTGCTCACAAGCCACATAATTTTATCAACTGCATTTGCAGGTCACAGAGTAGTACACAAAGTAGTGTGTGTGTGTGTGTGTGTGTGTGTGTGTGTTTGTGTACACCGGAGCATCCTCACTGCCAACACAGATGGGAGGGGGGGGGAGACAGAAATGAAAAAATAAACCGCATACACACATACCACATACACACGTGTATGTGTGGTTTTTTTACCCCCCCCCCCCCCGTCTGTGCTGGCAGTGAGGATGCTCCGGTACACACAGTCCCTAGATGCAGTCTGGCAGGCCTAGTGAATCATCTTCCCGCCACAGGTGGGGGAAATACAACAGCGGGACTGGCAGTCTGAAGGTGGCATCTGGCCCACTGTTGAGTGAGGTGTTTGGCTCACTTCTGCTGGAAATGTAGAAATTTCCTTTTTCATACAGGAGAGGATAACTACCCTTTCTTTTTTTGCTATCGGAAGGTGTAAACCGTTAGATGCAGTAGATGAGGCGATACCAACGTACAAATATTGATTCACTTTTTGGATGATGTGGCTTTACAAGTGTATTTACATTTCGCTTCCAGGTTCGCCCTGGGTGCATGTTTGTTAGCAGGGGGGGGGTTGTTTTTCCTGGTGGGTGCGAGTTTCCCTTTGACTCCGGCGTGAGGGCAGCATGGTGGGCTGTTTCATCTGGCCTTGTATTAGGAAATTGTTGCGAGGGGTCCGCTGATCAAAGGCCGGGTCCTCGGGGCCGCTGAGGGCCCTGCGAGAGTGGCAGATGTTTCCTGTCTCTGTTAGCGGCTCATTGAGAGAGCTATCCTTATTTAACCGGCTCCTGCTAATGGCTCCGCATTGCTGGTGTCGGATTCACTGGCTCGCTCCCCCCCCCTCTCTATTGTGTGCCGAACGCGGGGTAGGAGCGTGGAAAGCCGGGGATATCTTGTTCCCCCTCCCCTGTGACACCCACATGGCATTCCTCCGTGAATTCCTGCCCAGAAAAATCCCTTTTCACAGCGATCGAGTGTGAATGAAACACTTGCCTCGCTCGCCTATTGTCTTCAGTGTTGCCTTGCGTTCAGGGCCTGTGGATGAAACAAGCCGGGGAAGGGGGGAGGGAACAGAGATGGTGGGTTGGGTTGGGGTATGTGGGCAAGTAGCACGGCACCAAATGAAAGAGGCTCAAAAGAGCAGCAGAGGAACAGCGCGTGTGAAAATGGCAAAGCGTGGGTTAGGTAACTCGTAGAAGAAGGAGGGGAGCAGGGACGAGTAATAAGAGGTGGATTGCGGGGGAAAGGAGAAAGTTGGAGTAAGCACTTTTCGGCCAACGTTGAGGTTGGCTCACGAAAGGAAGATTGCTTGACAGATTTGAGGCTGGGGAGCGCGCAAACTAGTGAGCTGGAGGGGGGGGGGAGAAAAAATGGAGGAGCAGAGAGTGGACAAGCGTGTTTGACAGGGACGGCTATAGCTTAGGTCCGGCACTTTATGCAGCGTTTGGGAGATTGATTGAGAGATTCAGTCAGCCTAATTGTGCTGCACCATCTGCCCATGTTGCAGAACCTGCCAGGCATGTGACACCTACCAACAGGCTCGCTGATGAGCAGATGTGTGTGTGTGTGTGTGTGTGTGTGTGTGTGTGTGTGTGTGTGTGTCTGTTTAAGCATGTCAATCTCTTTTCTTTTTTGGGGGGGGGGCTCATATCTTTCTTACATCTCTTTCTCTTATTAAGACAAATTACTTCCATGAGCAGCACAGAGCCTGCAAATGCACCTTCCATCAATTCATTATTCAGCTCCCAACCCTACTTCAGCTCCGCGACAAATTAGATTTCCAATGGAAATAAGGGGAAATATTCTGATTAGATGACAGAAACAAAAAACTTACATAATGGCACAATTAACAAATACATTTCCTGTTTAAAGAAATGGCCCACCAGGAAGCATATTCTAGCCCCAAGTGAAATCATCACGTTAATAAAGTACTTAACCAAAAACCCATAGAGAAGTTCCTGTTGATAAGATTAACATAATAATTAATCCACTGAGCTTTTCTGCCACACCACCACACGCCCAATACATATACATGAAGTTACTTTATGCCCGTCTTGAAAGAAGCCACTAATAGGAAGGGGAATTAACTGCATAGGGTGACTTTGCAGGAGGGAGTAATCTCATACTGGACGTAATGATAATAATTATATACCCCCCCCCACCCCACCCACACACACACACACACACACACACACACACACACACGGTGGTGCAGTGGTTAGCGCATTCGCCTCACAGCAAGAAGGTCCTGGGTTCGAGCCCCGCGGTAGTCCAACCTTGGGGGACTCCCGTTTCGTCCTCTGTGTGGAGTTTGTATGTTCTCCCCGTGTCTGTGTGGGTTTCCTCCGGGTGCTCTGGTTTCCTCCCACAGTCCAAAGACATGTGGGTCAGGTGAACTGGCATACTAAATTGTCCCTAGGTGTGAATGTGTGTGTTGGCCCTGTGATGGCCTGGCGGCCTGTCCAGGGTGTCTCCCCGCCTGCCGCCCAGTGACTGCTGGGATAGGCTACAGCATCCCTGAGAGCAGGATAAGCAGTTTGGATAATGGATGGATGAAATAATAACAATAATAGTAGTAGTAGTAATAATAAACAAAAAAGTGGCTAACTTCTTCGAGTGGATCGACATTGGGACATTGAGTTGTTAAAAAAATAAAAATCAGTTATTTCTAATAAAACAACATCCAATTACGTTAATGAAGACTAAAAGCAGAGCCTTTCAAGGCTAAACAGGGCAGCGCACGAAACAAAGACATTGTCCAGTCGTCCAGTCACTGTGCTGTCTGTCTTCTCGTACAGTTAAAAGAAACGGTGGTGGAAGATATGTGATCCATTTTGTTGTGCCAAAGGGGAGGACACAGGATAAGGGAATAAGGAAATTACATTTGCATAGCAAATCCCCAACGCCTTACCCGTCTGCCGCCCTGCCCATGCCAGGGATTCGGTTTGGCCCGCCGCGTCTCCTCACCCGCGGTCTGGTTCTCCCTTCTCCTCAAGTATCCCAGTGTCTCCTACCGCGCAATTAATGAGCGGGTACCCTAACGAACGCCGGCTTTAAGAGAAATCCATCCCTGCAAAACCCCAACACTTAACGGCGCCAAACCGCTAATTTCCCCGAAACGGAAACGCTCAAGACTGACACGTCGCAACAGTAAAGTGAATTGAATGATGCCGTTTCTCCCACACGTTCCGCCTCGTCGCGTCTTATAAAAGTCCCGGCAAAGTCCGTCGGCCTTGGTGGAAACGTTTAACAGCGTTCATTCGTTGAGTTATCGCGCCACAGAATCCGCGGCTCGGAAGGGGGGAAAATCAAGAAAGGAAAAAATTTACATGAAATCCTCGTAAACGTCTTAACGGTGTTCCAAGCTACTAAACACGACAATAAAGTAATGGATAGTTAATTCGCTTGCCAAGTTAGCAAACAATCCCCGAAGCCAGCCCTATAGGCGACGTCCAAAACACGACGGTTTGGAGCAGCTCGGGCCCCGCCGCGCGTGAAAAGGGAGCTACGTGGCCGCATAGTAACACATTTTGGCGGGAGATTGAACGCTGTCGCTGCAGTCAATTAAATAATAGTTGGAAACGGGTTTTTACTGTGTAACTCGGTGCTTGAGTGATTCATTACTCCGTACTGCAAAATAGACTCTTAATCGATGGGGGGAGCGGGGGGGGGCGTGTTTATCGCTAATGATGATCATTTCCTGGTTTTCTGTCTCTCTTTCTCTCTACATCTTCAACTCTGTCCCTTCTTTCTTGATTTGGACTCAGACAACAGGGGTGGGGGGGTGAGGGGGGGGCGTTGGCCACCGTCTCATATTCTGCATACTCATATCCCCCAAGTCCCTCTCGTAATTATTATTCAGTAGATGCACCGCTTGGCACAAGGACAAAAGTTTGCATAATTTATGCAAGACCGTCATCAATTTTTGAAATACGGCCCCGGCCCTTTCTTGAGCTTTTAGCTAAATAGATGCGCTCTGGCCTGAACGGTAAAAACAAGGCGGCGACGAAAAGAAGGGAAACTTTATTTATTTCTTTACCTAAACTTCAAACCGGCTCGCGCTTTATATTTAAGGGTTACATAATTTCCAACTCGAATGAATTCTATTATTTTACAGATTCTACTGAGACTGCTCCGCAGCGCCAATGCAGAGAGAATGTATTTATGAAATATGAATATAACACTTTTTGAAGCCTGCCCCCCCTCCCCTCGTTTTGAAGAAGATAAATTCTCAGATAAAGCAGCGGGATACAAGGTAGGTGTGTTAATGTACTTTGTACTTACACTGGGAATAACCCCTAGGGTTCTCTCTCGAAGGGTTTGGAGGTATATTCAATGCCATAGTGAAAGGAAGAAGTCCTCAGAGACAGTGGAGGGGCTGATTTATGATTCCATATCCCATGATGCACCGCTTTATATTTATGTGAACCTTAATGAAGAAGAGAAGAATGTAAATAGCCCCTCATTATTTTGGTTCACTTCCACAGAAAGAGCACATTTCTGGATGTTCTCCAGTTTCTGTCCCCCCCTACAATCCAAGTCATAAACCTTTCCATTGATTTCTCCACTGGTTTATATGTCAACACTCATTCATGGCCAACACAGACCACCAATCTTTATTTTTTACCCGAATCTACACTATACATTCCGACACATGCTTTGGAGTTGTGGCCGGTTCAGGTCGCATGTCACATGTGGAGTTGTGTGTTAAAACTACCTGGTAAAGAGCATACATCGAGATCAATTAGTTCCCAGAAGGACAACTTTACTTTCCAAGATTCATTTGTTGAAGAATCTGCAATTACAACACAACAATGGATGAGAAAGGTTGGAAGACTCTGCGAAGCAACGCTGACAGAAATGTGGAATCAAATGAGAAGAATTAAGAAAATTTAACGAGTGCGTCGCTAGAGTGAATGATGTAACCTGGAGAGGATGCTTGATGAAGAGCTTAGAAGTTTGCATTTATCCTTGGATAAAAACTTTAACAGTAAATTTGACAGTTTCCGTGATTTGTTGATAAAATGTGCAAAAGAGAATCAAGCTTCTCATAAATTGGAAACTGAGAAAAAAATCAAGGAGATGCAGAACAGTTTGGACGTTGGCATTGAAATATTGATGGCTCGCATTGAGCAGATGGAATAAAACATCAGGGAAACAGATACAACAGACTTCAATCCAGAAACCGGCATAATGGTTTTTGGCCCGCCTTTCGGGGAAGGGGAACAGGCGGAGAAGACAGCGTCCAGGCTGTTGTCGGAGGGGGCTGCGGTGTGACCCCGTGCCCAGCCTGGATGCAGTGGAGAAGCTGAAGCCAAGAGGTCATGGAATGGGCCCTGTCAGGATCCAGCTGGCCTCGGTCCGAGATCAAGTTGCATTATTGAGAAGGAAGCAGAAACTAAAGGATGATGATCGATAAGAACAAGGTGTATATTCACTCGGCAAAGTCACATGCAGAGAGACTATTGGCATTGAACTTTCGCACCATATTAAAGGAGATCCCGTTGGGAAAAGACTGTTGTAGCAGAGAATGGCCGCATTGTGAACCGGGACGAGGATCATCCGCGCTGGGCTTCGGATTACAGAAGATGAACTGTTTCTCTGACCCATCATGTTCAGGAGTCTATTACTCTAGCACACTGGAATGTTAACGGATGGACTGTAGGAAACTGCAATCTGCTATACTGCATACTTTCAAACCGGACATAATTTCACTGTTGGATGATAAAGTAATTGACCTGAAAGGTTATAGTATATGGTTTGGTTAGAATAGAGTAAAACATGTTAATGCCCCCAAAGGTTCAGGGGAAGTTGGTTTTTGTGTAAGAATGATCTGTTGGAACAATCAAAATTGATGTTATAGATAAATAGGTGGTTGGTATTCTTTTTTTTGTGCCCCCCCCAATTGCATCTGGCCAATTACCTCACTCTTCCGAGCCGTCCCGGTCACTGCTGCACCCCCTCTGCTGATGCGGGGAGGGCTGCAGACTACCACATGCCTCCTCTGATACATGAGGAGTCGCCAGCTGCTTCTTTTCACCTGACAGTGAGGAGTTCTGTATGTATGGATCTAATTGGAGAAAGATGTGGAATTCCAGATCGCTCTTTATTGTTATTAAACTTTTTAATAAAGACGGATGCTCATTATTATGCAGCTTCTCAGGAGCGTCTCCTAGTTTCTCCCACAAAACAGATAGCACGACTTTACCAGATTACTTCTTATCCTCTGGTTAACAACAATCACCTTTTTTGAAAATGTAGAGTGATTTACAATTGTGTTAGAGATCAAGAAAATCTAGATAACTGGTACTTTTGAAAATTGATTAAAGAATAAATAGAAGTTGAAGAAAGCTGGAGACAACCATTATCCTAAAAGAAAGCCATTCAGTAAGAAACCTTAATGGGATAAGGAGTTAAAAGAATTATGGCAGTCTACACAAGCTGGAAATATGTTTCTGAATTGTTCAAGTAATTGTATGGAAAGGAAGAAATTCTTAGAAGTCTTCCAGAATAGTCAGTGCAGGTTTGATAAAAGATACAGATTCCATAAAAGACATTATCAGAGGACAGGTGTTAAACTTGAGGAAAATTCAAACATCATATCCCTAAGAGATTTTGGTCTGAAATTAATAAATTGGGTCCAAGGCGAATTTGGAAAATAGCCATGGAGGTGCTGGGTTATGATGGCCGTGATTGGGCTGTCTGAGGTAATTAATAGGTGGGGGAGAGACTTTAAAGGTCTCTTCTCCAGTGAGCTTTAGATTAGGATAATAATTATTAGAAGGGCATATGTTTGAGGAAAAATGTAATAGAGAGCCAGATACTAATAGAGGAATATTGTGTAAATGTGGACCTTAATAAGGGTCTTAGGGTGGCACGGTGGCGCAGTGGTTAGCATGGTTGCCTCACAGCAAGAAGGTCCTGGGTTCGAACCCCGAGGTAGTCCAACTTTGGTGGGTCGTCCCGGGTCGTCCTCTGTGTGGAGTTTGAATGTTCTCCCCGTGTCTGCGTGGGTTTCCTCCGGCTGTTCCGGTTTTCTCCCACAGTCCAAAGGCATGTAGATCAGGTGAATCAGCTGTAATAAATTGTCCCTAGGTGTGAATGTGTGTGTGTGTGTGTGTGTGTGTGTGGGGGGGGGGGCGGGCCCTTTGACCTGTCCAGGGTGTCTCCCCACCTGCCGCCCAATGACTGCTGGGATAGGCTCCAGCATCCCCGCAACCCTGAGTAAGGATAAGCGGTTTGGATAATGAATGAATAAGGGTCTTAATCATAATGGGGTTCCAATGGCTATTAATAAAGCTCATGTTGTATCTAGAGAAAGAACGGCTCCTCTTGGAAGAGCAAAATGGGTTTGGTAAGTCAAGGTCATATCTTGATCATATCTTTGTGATGTCTACGATTACATCAAATAGAATTGGTGAAAACAAGTCAACATATGCATGCTTTATTGACTTTCAGGAGGCTTTTGATATGATCAATAGGGATCTTTTAGCTTATTGACTTATTGAGTATGAGGCGAATGGAAAATTGTACCGTGAGCCCATAGCATGTGTAAGATTGAATGAGTATCACACAAACTGGTTCCCTATCTCATCAGGTGTGAAACAAGGTGATGCTTTGTCCCCCACATTGTTTTCAGTTTATATAAATGATTTGGCCAAAGAAATTGAATCCATAAATTGTGGGCTAATGTGTGGAAGGGAAATAAGTATTCTTCTGTATCCAGACAACATAGTTTTACTATCATCATCCCAAGACAAAATTCAGCAGATGCTCTCCTATACTAATGAGTGGTGTAAAAAATTGAGACTATTTATTAACAAAAAGGAAACTGAAATAATTCACTTCAGAAAACCCTCATTTACCCGCAGTAATTACCAGTTTAAAGTTGGATCACATAATCTGAAATATGCAGACTCATATAAATGTCTCGGTTTCTATATTGATGAAAATGTGAACTTCATGAAAGGTGTTAAGGTTCTTGCTGAATCAGCAGGTACAGCTCTGGGAGGAATCCTTGGTAAAAGTACAAAATTTGAAGGATATGACTTTCCAAACAAACTGTTTCGTGCTTGTATGTCTCCTGTGCTTGAATATACTGCCAGGGTTAGGGGCCTTAGAAATATTATATGTGAATGAGTGCAAACCAGGGCTATAAGATATTTTCTGGGTGTGCAGAAATATAATAATAATAATAATGATGATAATAATAATAATTACATTTATATAGCACTTTTCTAGACACCCAAAGTGCTTCACATTGAAGGGGGTAACTCACTTCAAACACCACCAATGTGTGGCACCCACCTGGGTGATGCATGGCAGCCATTTTGCGCCAGAACACTCACCACACATCAGCTTGAGGTGGAGAGGGAGGAATCACTGAGCCAATTACATGGGGGGGGGTGGCGTGATTAGGAGGCCAGATGGAGAGAGCCAGGTTGTGAATTTTGCCAGGACACCAGGGAACCCCCTACTCTTTGCGACAAGTGCCATGGGATCTTTAATGACCACAGTGAGTCAGGACCTTGGTTTAAGGTCTCATCCGAAGGACGGCATCTCCTACAGTGTCCCCGTCACTGAACTGGGGCATTGGGATTTGATATTTGTTGTTACTATTAGGACCAGAGGGAAGATTGCCTGCCCCCTACTGGTCTACCAACACCACTTCTGGCAGGAACTCATTTTCCTGGGCGGTCTCCCATCCAAGTACTAGCCAAGCTGATACCTGCTTAGCTTCTGTCATTAGGCAGAGCCAGGGCACATGTTGGCATGGCTGCCGGCAAATATGCACTACAGTTGGCTATTGCGGGGGACATGGAATGGGAATCCTGTGAGGCTCGTTGGGAGACATGTTTTGCTCAGTTAAGTAATTAGTTACTTGATATGGAAGAAAGTAGGTTGATGAGACAAATATTTATCTATGACAAACAAATTATTGGTTCTTGGTCTAAAGATACGTGCACATTTTTCTGCCACTCTGGGCTTGGTGAGGCTGCTAAGGTCAAAGGGCAGTGGGCTGACGATATATGGACTGAACCAAAACTGTATTTTTACGATGATAAAAACTGAATATGACACAGAGAATTATATTGTATTTAATTTGTCTGAAAAGCAGATCTCTATGTGCCCAGCTGAGATCTGGTATTGGACCTCTGACTGTTGAAACTGCATGATGTGTTAATCTTGAAGAAGAAAAGCGGGTTTTGTCCAGTGGCCTGTCTAAATTATAGAAAAGCATTTCCATTTTGTTTTCTACTGTTGTTGTTATTATTGTGAACTGCACAATGTTTTGTTTAGTAAGATAATATATATATTGATTTTTTAAAATATGGATGATGCACAAAGGCTGTTTACCTGTGAAACATATAAATAAGCCCGTTATCTGGAGAAAGCCTGGGAGAAGAGGAAAAAATTGGTATGTAACAGCTCTTTATTTGACCAGCTCATTTGGGATTCTTTTTTAAGTTTGTGTTTCTTTTCTTTTCTCCACATGCTTTATGTTCTGTTAACAGTGGTGTCATGTAATCCCAAATGGGATGGGCCAAATGTCTGGCATGACGCAAAATTTTTTTTTTTAAATAAAATGCAGATTTTGCGTGAGATTGTTTGATCAAGACAAACCAGCCTGGCAAATCTACAAATCTACTACTTCACTAAACCTTATCATCTAATCCCTTGAGTCAGTGATCAACCAGCAAGTAATTTTCTGTTCCCGGAAAACAACAGAATCCCCGCATACATTTTTGTTACAGGTAGTCATTATTCAAACAAATATTTATCCCGCTGCTCTTGTGGTACCAACCATTAAATGGGTTATGTTTTGATTCAGACAGAGCTCGTCAGATCATATTAGTTTTCTCGGCATGTGTCAAATGCATTTCCATTTAAACCTGCTGTTTGAGACAATGGAGCCGATCAATAACCCAGCAGAGATAGTTATTTGCATGGTTACTGCTGTTGAAATGACAAGGAAAGAAAATTATACCAAGCTGCAAAAAAAAAAAGTTGCGTAACTACTGGCTATATAAATCTGCCTGACAGCAGTTTGCCCTTTGACCTCAAAATAGATATTATTTCAAGAAGGCAATACGCTGGCATGGTGTTATGACTTGATCGTCTAGGACGTAGTTACACAACAATCAATGTAAAATATTTTTGCAAAACTCTTTGCCTTATATTTCAACAATACTTTTGAGGAAAAACAGATAGATGTGCTTCACTTCGTAAGAGGTCCCTTGGGATATTCAGCTTTCCCCTGACAATGTACTTGGTGTGTCATCAGGACAGAGGAAGGAAGACAAGGAGACTTGGTGGTGGAATGAGGAAGTACTGCAAAGCATACAGAGGGAGAGGCTGGAAAAGTAGAAGTGGGATAGTCAGAGAGATGAAAAAATTAGACAGGAGTACAAGGAGATGCAGCGTAAAGCGAAGCGAGAGATGGCAAAGGAAAAGGCGTATGGTGAGTTGTATGAGAGGTTAGACACTAAGGAAGGAGAACAGGACTTGTACCGATTGGCTGGACAGAGGGATGGCGCTAGGAAAGGTGTATAGCAGCTTGGGGTGATCAAGGATAGAGATGGATATATGCTGACAAGAAAGGAGAGTGTGTTGAGAAGGTGGAAGGAGTACTTTGAGGGGCTGATGAATGAAGAAAACGAGAGAGAGAGAGAGAGAGAGAGAGAGAGAGAAGGTTGGATGATGTGGGGATAGTGAATCAGGAAGTGCGGTGGATTAGCAAGGAGGAAGTGAGGGCAGCTATGAAGAGGATGAAGAGTGGAAAGGCAGTTGGTCTTGATAACACATCTGTGGAGGCATGAAGATGTTTAGGAGAGGTGGCAGTGGAGTTTTTAACTAGACTGTTTAACGCAATCTTGGAAAGTGAGAGGATGCCTGAGGAGTGGAGAAGAAGCTTACTGGTACCGATTTTCAAGAAGAAGGGCGATGTGCAGAACTGTAGCAACTACAGAAGTATAAAGCTGACCAGCCTCAGCATGAAGATATGGGAAAGAGTAATAGAAGCTAGGTTAAGAGATGAGGTGACGATCAGCTAGCAGTAGTATGGTTTCATGCCACAAAAGAGCTGGCAGAAAAGAGGAAGGCCAAAGAAGAGGTTTATGGATGCGGTGAGAGGAACATGCAGATGGCTGGTGTGACAAAGCAAGATGCAGAGGACAGGAAGAAATGAAAATGCATGATCCGCTGTGGCAACCCCTAATGGGAGCAGCCGAAAATAGTATATATATATAAATTTTCAGTCTAATTCATAAACAGTTGCAGCAAAATGCATCGAACTGGATAAGCTTGCCTCCAATACTGTATTTTTATCTTAATACACCCATATTAACAGAGAATAATGTTTGGTCTTGAAAGGAGTTCTGAGATATCGCATTGACACTATCCATTGTGTTGTCAGATTTGAGTTTAAGCATTTATTATAGCTCATAACCATAAGAGATGGTGCTGAGATAGTGATGGAGAGCCCCGAATACCCAGAAATATTTCTTAGAAGGTGCAGTTATATGGAGGATATTATCATTCTGCATGAATTCCTACCAACCAGTACTCCAATTTAACTGCTTAAATGTAGGCCGGTGATCTGAATTGTGCTTTTCAATCCCCTAAAAGTATGTCAGCAAAATATATTTAGCTTTTGAAAACCCATTTGAATTGTATGCACTGCACAAAGTTTACTCCTCTTGATTTGTTAATAAAACCAATAGTGTCGGTCTACTACTGTTGTAGTAATTAAACAAGGGAAAGCCGGTTACAACAGGTGCTTTAATGCCAACGCCTTGTATATTTAATGCTTCTACTTCTCCTTTAGGCCGGAATTCAACTGATTAAAGTCCTCAGAAAAAGATTGGCGGTAGAGTTTATTAATTACATCAAGTGAACAAATGTGTTGGGAGAGTGTTTTCCAGCAGCCCGTCAAAAGCGCTCAAATGACTATTTAACGCTAATATACTCCTGTTTAACAGATTATCCTTCTCTTTTCAGGCTAAAGGAAATTTCATATGGGAAGAGCTGGTCTTTTCAGGTTAAGGCGTTTGCGAAATGCATTTTTAATCAGATTTGGCTATTAGTCAGATTATTGGTGGAAAATTAGGCTCCAACTGCTGAGACTCACATTAAAGTGAACAGAAGAGTCGGGCTCAGTCACACACCCACACATGGTAGTTCAAAGGAGGATTAAGCCATCATTTAAAATGAAAATAAATCCTAAATCTTTTTTTCCCCCAGCTGTAAACTTGTTTGTGCGTCTTGTAGATGCTGAAATGTGTCAATCTTGACCATGACTTCATATTGTCTCCATTTGTGTTAAGATATAGTGTTTACCTTGCCCTATCAGTTGGTAAGTGAACACCCTTGCCTGACTTCTGGCCCCATCATGATATACTAACCCCCCCCCCCCACTCCCCAACACACATAAACACAAATACATACACATACAGAGATACACGTACACGTACTAGGGCTGGGAATCGACAAGTACTTCCAATTGTGATATCACAAAGATAATTTGGTGCTGATTTGACATATGCTGTGGTTTTTCAAATATCACGGTATTATAAATATTGCGATTCATTATTACTATTTTTCCCCCAAGGCTCCATCCCCTCTTATCCGCAGTAAAATGTGAAAACCGCAATAATCCAAAGAAAATATACAACAAAATGCATTTAAGTTAACTCTCGATGTGTTCCAAAAGCTTAAAACGTAAGTAGGCTACCTTGGTTAAACGTTCAAACAATCAAAATTCAGAGATGGAGAAACCATTACGTCAGACCCCCACAGCATCCGGTCATTCCGCATTGCGATTCAGGGGAAACGCATGCGGCGATATTCGTCGTCACAGGTTAGCATCGCGTCTTTTGCAGTGAATCGATTCCCTAACACACACACGTAATGTTTGTTATACCGTATTGTGGCGAATTCTACCGGAGTGTTCCTGCTCGAAGTCAGGGGTTCATTTGCATATTACCCACGATGCAACGGAAACGTTAACGTTTTGGTAACGTTGTGGGATATTGAACATCTTAAAAACGGGCATATCTGTTACAGATAGCGGGGATGTGGTGCAAAGAAATGGGGACGTTATGAGAGAAGTTGTATTAGACAGCACGCTATTTCCCACCATGAGTGTAAAGAGTAGGCAAATAGGTTCAGTTCGGTTCTGTGGCCAAAAAGAGAAGAGAAGTTTACGGTCAAGTTTACGGTCATTAAAAACTTGCTGGTTAATTCTGACAGGTTGGCTGAGAAGTCCATTATTTGACCACGTCACGGTATTATTACAACTTAGGACTCTAAACCGTACCACCCACCCAGCTAGCTAGCTAGCTATTTCCTCTGTCGGTATTTAAGACCCAAACGTTTTAAGTGTAGCCCCGGATATAATTTTGAATTTAAGCCTCTGTTATACTCGACAGAAAACGTAACGTGTGTGAATGTGCGATAGTCTTCGTAACATAACAGCCCGTCAAAATAAATATAAACGCAGGTCTGAACCAGAGCTCAGGTCAGAACTAACCGTGTGTACAGGGTGTGGGAGGGTGTGATTGCCCGCGCTGAGTGACGTGCATACGTCATCGGTCAGTGACGAAAATTACAGCGGGAAGAGACGAGTAGAGGAAACGGTTGGCGGCATAAAGGGAAATATCTCAATCCTTTTGGATTTTTGCAAGAGAAGGAAGGGTAAGAATGCAACCTACATAGTAATTATTTTAAATAATGGTTGAAATTGCCTGTTGGTTTGTGTGGCACCTACAATCGACGATGAAGAGAATGTCCCTTCTGTCATGATGGTAGGTGTGGTAGTTTAGCTAGCGGGCCATACTCGCCTGATCCCACGGCATATTTGGATTGAATTTAAAACAGGATTTTTCTCGTAAATAAATCAAATTTCCATAAAACAAACTAAAAGGTAATGATTTATTCATGTTACTATAGGCACAAACAGAAGTTAACCATTGTATTGATTTAAATCTAAATTAATTTAAAGTAGATCATTAACTTGACCCCCCCCCAATTACGCCATTATGTTTGGGGTTATTGTCTTGATACTACGACAGTTAGATCATGTGATGTAATTAGGTGTTTGACATTGACAACAATTAAAAGTATGATGCTCTTTTGACGAAAATTAATTAGAAATGTAAGGTTAATGAGTTGTGGTCAAATGAAACCCATAACACTTCAATAAAATACTGTACTTGGTACTATTTTAAAGGGAACCATTTTGTTCAAAACATAGGGTAGGCCTATATTACGGAACCTGGGAGGTGACATGGACAAACATTTTTTTAATAAAGTGTGCAGCTTACTAAAACGCATTACTTGCGGCATTTGATAATACTTTTGGCATTTCAGTGCTCAGTTAGGCCTGGCCGGAGCTGTTAGGGTTTGTGGAAGACCCCAAGCGCACGACACCAGACAGGGATGGGGTTAGCCGAAACTGGCGTACTTCATTCCTTGGCGTACAACAGTCAAACGCAGGAAGGCAATAAGCGACAAGAAAACGGGAAGTCCAAGGGAAAAAAACTCGCGGGTAATCCAAACGGGAACACGGCAGGATACTTCCACGTGGAAACTTTGCAAGGGAAACCATAAATCAAGGGCTGGGGTGAGCTCGGAGAGAAAAGCACCGTAAGGGAAGAGTAGCCACAACTGCGAGGAGATTACGGCACGATCTGACGACGGGCACTGGGAGACCACCGACCTTAAGCCCAGCCCTGACGGCTAAGCCCGGCCCTGACGAGCTGATTGGCTGCCGGCGCGGGGTGGGCGGGCCACGGCGCTTGGTGGGCGAGCCGTAACAGGAGCTCCACTTCAGAAAACGTAAGAACGTCAAGAATGTGTAATTATCTAGCTATTATATGGTATTTGTGAACTATTTTACTCATTGAAAGTATGGACAGCTTCTTTTTCAAATTGTTATTGCACGCTAAAATTTTTTTTTTGTCCATGTCACCTCCCGGGCTCTGTACTATATGTTGCATTAGGTGGGATATCTTATTATGAGTTTCATTTAAGTTGATTTCATGGTTTTGCAGAGGGTAGCAAAGATTAGCCACAGACTGAACAGCCAGCAGCATCTGAGTCAAATCGGCGTGGAAACTGGTAAGAACTATTTGGTGCTTCTTTGTGTGTTTGTGTGGCAGAGAGTCAATGAGCGAAGCAGTGAAGCAATTTTGATTAGCTAAAATGCTAATGCCACTCATGCCTGTACATTGGAATGAATTTTGCCAATTGTGAATGCCAGTATAGCCAGGTCAATGTCAGAGAACGCAGCAGAGACAGTGACAATGACAGTGACAGAGATAGCAACAGATGATGGAGAGGTGAACAGTGCAGCACTACACTGCATGAACTCTATTCGAAAATTATGTGTGTATGTGTGTGTGAAAGAAAATTTAATATCCCCATAAACGTATGTACTAACATAGATACATAATACATTTAACTGTTTTTCTCTAGTCTCGTACTGTAGCATTTCAATAAATGTTTAATGATAGCAGTTGTGTAATATCTATTAACAGATAATAGTAGGCAAGCTTTTGCTATCAGAAGTGTTTTGGTTTCAATTTCCGTTTTAAGTCTGAGTAGTATTGGCCAATCATGTTTGAGTAGGTGGGGATTTCTACAGGAGCATGCTTTGGTTGCATGTTTGTAAGAGTTTTGTGTGGGGATCGAAGGAGGTGGTAGGCATTGGCTGAAATGTCGTCTGGACCTAAATACCTACAAAAAGTATCAATGTTTGAGTATTGTGTGGAGAAGCTTTAGACTCGTGTCGGCTACTTGTAAAACAATCTGGTCGTAGACCTCGTCTCTCAACTCCAACTCCATTCTTGTGTCTCAAGTTGCTAATCTGACTGTAAGCAATGACGGGCGCACGGAAGAGGAAGTCTTTATAGGAAACGGAAGCGAGCTGCCAGCAGCTACATCAGAGGCTCCGAAATGTTGACTGTTGTCCCCAGAGCTGCATTGACGTCAGACGATTTAGCCTCTGGGTTCCAAGATTGGCAGTTGTGAAGTGTTCTGCCTCTACTCAATACTAATACTAATTATTAACAAGTACTAATAGTTTTAATGTCACACTTCATAATTAATCTGGAAAGTAAACAATAGTCTTTGAGGTACAGATTTCAAATTTTCAATGATTAAGATGTGGAATTTAAATGTAATTAATAAGGGGCCAGAGTGCATAAAACAGCATCATAATGGAGCTTGTTTATAAAAAAAAAAGTTTGGAGGGAGGATTCCCCGGGAACCCCCTACAGCGGTCCGGGCTAAGCCCCCAAATGCCTTTAAATCCTAGAAACCCCCCTGCAGTATTCATTCACGAACCTTAACCCTTCTGGACTAATGAATACACTTATGATTTGTTTGAACACCAGTTTGCACTTTGCTAAAACTATAAACCAATGATAATAACACTTTGACGCGTTAACACTTCCCGTTCCCTCCTGCCTCTCCATAACCTCTGTCCCTTAAGCTTGCCGGCTAACACGGGGAGCCGGTGGAGCTAGCACTTCAGATTGATAAGGCTGTGGACGTACCATGCCCCTCTCTAGTGTCTGTCTTCATAGTGTAGGCTAAACATGTCGGGCAGCTGCTGAGTGTTTCAGGTAGATACAGGCTGAAAGTGGTGTTTCAGTACTCTCTGAGGCAGTACCTTGTGGTAAATCATCCGCGACTGGTTCTACCAGCTTAAGGAGCGACAAACTGTTAAACTATAGGAAGAAATGGATTATTAATAAAAATGATCATATTCCTCTCTGTCTATAGCACCTGCAGCAGAGCAGGAGACTTTTTTACTGCGACCAAGGGGAGCAACTGAAGGAGCTTATTAAGTGCTCCTTATTCTGTTGTCTATCAGTTTTCCAGAGAACATTACTGAAAGTGGATATAAAGTCATATGGGAGTCCTAAGCCTCAAAGTACAGACATCTTAGTGTTAAGTGCTTCATTTTTCATAGTTACATGGCGTCCGTTGTATTCATAATTCATCTGTGGACAGGCCTGCTCCACGCTGTAGTTGTTCCTTATATGAATATTTAAACACCAAAGTACCATCAAAAGTGTGACAGGTTGCTGCCTAACCTTCTCTTTTGAGATACATGTATACAGAAAACTTCGTTATTTTATTCCCTTTTATTCTGACCAATTGAGGGGCCAGTATATGCTTTAGGAGAATCCAGTTTCATACAAATTCTTCTAAAGCTGCAAAATAAAGAAGGGCTGTAAAATATTGCTTCTGTAAATAATCTCATTCTCATGCATTTAAATGTGACACCGTATTGTATATTTCATCTTGTCAGTTCACCCTGACAGTCTTGCAATGTCCATTCACATTGCTTCACTTCAGAGATATTATCACCTCCTAATGTCTAAGATGATCTGAGGTTTACACTAAATTACACTGGCCAAATTGTAGATTATTACTTATATCATTCAACATTGTCCTCTGATAGCGGGCATGCTTTAAAGGGGTTTCTTTCTTCTACCAGAAACAGTGGTTTTAATTCCGCCATCTAAATAGCCAATTTGTGCAACCAACAGATTGTCACCAAGTATCATTAACCTTTGTGATCCTAATTTTACAATGTGTTGATTCAGAGAAAATTCATTTTTAGTGTAATGTCTATCTTATGCTGGCAGTATTTGTCTAATGCAGAGGCAGACACCCATGCACAACACAGAAATCTCAAAGGTTTACACACACACACACACACAACACACACACATGCGCGCACACTTTAAATGTCTTTCGGTTGGTATCTGATTCAGCTCCGGGCAGTGCGAAGCAGCAATAAACGCCGTCTTCGGGAGGGGGGCGGAGACAGCTTGTGTTCGTCACATGAATGCGTCTCTGAGTGTGTCGGAAAAAGCAGTGATTCAGCCTGGGTTCGCCTTGTCACGAAAGTGGCAAGCCGTCTCCTTCCAGACTGCCGGCCGGAGAGATGCAGTTGGCGAATGCATGCAGTACGAGGGTGGGTGTTTGAATTAGAATAGGGGAGCTATGGGCCACTAAATTGGGAGAAAAAGGGAAAAATCAGAAATAAATTATATATATATATATATACTGCTCAAAAAAATTAAGGGAACACCTAAAAACACAATATAGACCTCGATGAATGAAATATTTCAGCTGAAAATCTTTATTTATTAGACAGAGGAATGTGTTTAGAGCAAAATAACCTAAGAATGATCAATGGAAATCAAAATCATTAGCCCATTAAGGTCTGGATTCAGAATCATACTCAAAATCAAAGTGGAAAATGAGAACATAGGCTGATCCAACTTCTGTGGAAATTCTTCAAGACGATTCAAAATGAGGCTCAGTAGTGTGTGTGGCCTCCACGTGCCTGCATGCACTCCCTACAACGTCTGGGCATGCTCCTGATGAGAGGACGGATGGTCTCCTGAGGGATCTCCTCCCAGACCTGGATCAGGGCATCGGTCAACTCCTGGACAGTCTGTGGTGCGACATCGCGTTGGCGGATGGTACAAGACATGATGTCCCAGAGGTGCTCGATTGGATTCAGGTCTGGGGAACGTGCAGGCCAGTCCATAGCATCAATGTCCTCGACATACAGGAACTGCTGACACACTCTGGCCACATGAGGACGAGCATTGTCATGCATGAGCAGGAACCCAGGGCCCACTGCACCAGCATATGGTCTGACAATGGGTCTGAGGATCTCATCCCGGTACCTAATGGCAGTCATGGTACCTCTGGCTAGCACGTAGAGGTCTGTGCGGCCCTCCAAGGATATGCCTCCCCAGACCATCACTGACCCACCGCCAAACCGGTCATGCTGGAGGATGTTGCAGGCAGCAGAACGTTCTCCACAGCGTCTCCAGACTCTCTCACGTCTGTCACATGTGTTCAGTGTGAACCTGCTCTCATCTGTGAAGAGCACAGGGTGCCAATGGCGAATCTGCCAACCAAGATGTTCTCTGGCAAAGGTCAATCGGGCTGCACGGTGTTGGGCTGTGAGCACAGGCCCCAATTGTGGACGTCGGGCCCTCATACCATCCTCATGCATTCTGTTTCTCACTGTTTGAGCAGAAACCTGCACATTAGTGGCCTGTTGAAGGTCGTTTTGTAGGGCTCCGGCAGCGCTCCTCCTGTTCCTCCTTGCACAAAGGACCAGATAGCGGTCCTGCTGCGGGGTTGTTGTCCTCCTGCGGCCCCCTCCACGTCTCCTGGTGTACTGGCCTGTCTCCTGGTACCTCCTCCATGCTCTGGACACTGTGCTGGGAGACACATCAAATCTTCTTGCCACAGCACGCATTGATGTGCCATCCTGGATGAGCTGCACTACCTGAGCAACTTCTGTAGGTTGCAGATACCGCCTCATGCCACCTCTAGTGGTGAGGGCACTAGCAAAATGAAAAACTAACCAAAGATCGGCCAGAAAAGATGAGGACAGGCAAATGGTCTGTGGCCACCACCTGCAAATCCATTCCTTTTATAGGGGTTGTCTTGCAAATTGTCTAATTTCCACCAGGTGGAAATTAGACATTTTACCAACAGGTGAAATTGATTCACAAATCAGTGTTGCTTCCTAACTGGACAGGTTGATATCTCAAAAGTGTGATTGACTTGGAGCTACATTGCATTGCTTATGTGTTCCCTTTATTTTTTTGAGCAGTGTATATATATATATATATATATATAAAGATGCCATTATGTCGACACGTCAAAAAATGAAATCCATAACTCTCAACAAACAAGAATGCTGACGATTCAGACCCCTGGGTAGTAGTCAATGGAATGAATGTTTTGTTGTCTTGATTTGCCATCAGAGCCAAGAGGGACCTCTTACCGCCTTAGATCACCCCATCATGAACGAGCAAAAATATATTTAGAAAATGTGCTAACTTCAGATGGCACTTCTGCTTGGCATTGTGGGGATCTTATCTTTTTTCATGATTGCTATTTATTTTTTAATGATCCTTGGTGTGAGTGTTTGCACTAATTTGCACAAATTTCCCTTGAATTAATGATTTTGCTCTAGGAACATGGGAAAAGTGCACAGTATCCCCCCCCCCAAAATGACACATCTGTTGTTCTCAAACAAGGGTAAGACATTTAAATTCACAAATTTATTTTGGCAAGCAGTCACATGGAGGATATTTTTTCCTTCCCCATTGACATGGTTATATTAGTCATTTCCAGATCTCGTTTTGGAGTTGTGCGTGGATTTTGATAAAATCCTCTCCAATTCAAGATGGCACCAAGATGGTGCCACATTTTTTGGAGGAAATGCGGGACCTGCATTGGGAGTTCACAGTAATCTGTTAATCAGTGATATCCATAATTATGATAATTGTGAGTCTTTTTTTATTTCTCACTTTTGTTTGCCCAGCTTTGCCGGGCTATGCCGAGCATAGCCCAGATATCCCCAAACTGAAATTCTCCACATGAACATTTTGGCACTAGCTGCTGAAGTAATATTTCCACCCCTCCCAACAGACATATTGGGTAATAAATACGAGATCCAATAGTAATGTTCTGCACAGATGATGTTATTAGACTTGCCAGCCTGAGGTATCAGCTGTGTGGATTGGAGGTCTGTCAAAGCAGACAACCCCCCCCAATTGTAAACCTCAGTGCAACGCCCCCCATCCCTCCATGTTGAAACCAACTGGTCTAGGAATTGCATGCCAGACTCCTGGAGAGTCCCAGAGACCCCGCTCTGCTCCATGTCAGCTGCCAGCAAGTCAAAAGAAAGCCTCTTGGCTTTGCAATAGACTCTTTCGTGTATTCATAACACAAAAGCAGGACGTCTGAAGTGAATTTTCTTGCACACGGGAAAAGTTTGTCTTCAGGGCTTTCTGCCAGAAAGCTTCTGGTATAACAGAAGCATTCAGTTGAGGTTAGGGTGAGGGCATGCTGAGGGTTAGCTATCGGTTAGGTTAAGGTTAGCTATCGGTTGGGTTAAGCTAAGTGTTAGGTTAACGTTAGGGTAAGGTTAGGGTAAGGTTAAGATTACATAAGGTTAGGTTAAGTTTAGGCAAATTCGATGAATTTGGCAGAAAATCCTGAAAGCCCTTACGCTTTCTGGCAGAAATCCCTGAGGGCAAACTTCTCCTGTGTGCAGTTTTCTCCCTTGCCCAGGCTCAGCTTTGGTGCGGGAAAGCAGGTTGGGGGGGATGAAGGGGCTCATGGGTGGGGTAGAATTTCTGAGTTTACTTTAAAGATTACCCCTTGCTCCCGATGGGCTGTTGTGCAGGCAGATTTAGATTCCCCTGTCAAGATTTGTCCAAAAAAGAAATGAAGAGAATGAAGGAAGAAAAGGGGAGAGGGGGGCAAAAGTGCCTTTCAGTTGAGCACAGGGCACCCTGCTATGAAGGGGACTGTGGTGGTCAACAGGACACCCCAGGATCCATATTGGTCCTTCTGAAAGGGCTGGAGGCCCTTGATCAAAGAGGAACCATTGACTGTGGAAAGAGGGACTCTGGGATTAGTGACAGTGTTTTGACAACCAGTGCCACTCAGACAGCACATAAACTCACACTGACTTTTCTAGGGCCTTGTGAATCATGGAATTTAGGCATAAAAGTGGATTTCAGATATGAACATGGAAGTACGCAGAACTTGCTGATTTTGGGGAAATTATTACACAATTTGTAAAGAAAGTAGGGATTTTAAAGTGATTTTGTCCTTTGACCTCTCTTGCAGAAGCCTTGTCACACTTTTTTGTCTTGTGCATTTGAGTGTGCACATCACAGTAAGCACACGTCATTAACACTCGTGGATTTGTTGTATGGGGTAGAGAAAAAATGACCAGAGGGACAGAATCACAGAAGACAACAACATCAAAAACACCAAGTAACACAGCCATTTGTTTTTTTTACTTTTTTTTTAATTTTAAAACAGCAAAACAACATATCAGGAAAGCAACACACACATATGGTCAAATTAAATACACACCTTTCTTATACTGCTGTCCCAGCATCCATGCAAAAAAAACAACAGACAAACAATCAAAACAAACCACAAAACACAAGGGGAGAAATCCATGATAACAGAAAACGCTTAATGAACAAATTAAGATCAATCTACTCCAATACAGGTTATTGCTGGCCATTCACAACCAAAAATACTTACTGAGGGGGATCACTCCTCTCATCTAAGGTTCCTTGCAGTACACTGGATAACCTTTCATAATGGAGAATTGATAGTAATTTATCATACCGCATTGATAACTAGGTGGATGTAGATCAAGCCAAACATGCAGGATTGAAAGGTGTGCAGCCTACAACATGATACTTAGATCATACTTATATCAAAGAAGGTTGAGTCAGTTCATCTGGATACATTTATTGACAGATACGTTTCATTGCTCAACTAAGTGACATGTTCAGTCTACACTGACTGCAGGTATCCCCACCCCTTTTAAACAATACAGTTGCATAATGACTGAAACCAACGACCAGTTTCATATGCTCTGAATATGAAATGCTAGTTAATGGTCACACCCATATTTGCATATGAAACTGGTCGTTGGTTTCGGTCATTATGCATCTGTCGCCATCTTACCGTGCTGTGATTGTAAATATTCCCAAATCTTCTGTGAATAGTACACATGGCCATGGAAACTCTAGTTAATGGTCACGCCCATATTCACATATGGGTTTCCTCCGGGAGCTCCGGTTTCCGTCCAAAGACAAGTAGGTCAGGTGAATTGGCCATACTAAATTGTCCCTAGATATGAACGTGTGTGTGTGTATGTGTATGTATGTTTATGTCGGCCCTGTGTGATGGCCTGGCGGCCTGTCCAGGGTGTCTCCCCACCTGCCGCCCGATGACTGCTGGGATAGGCTCCAGCATCCCCGCGACCCTGAGAGCAGGATAAGCGGCTCGGATAATGGATGGATGGATGGGTAGTACGCCATTCAAAGACTTGCATATGTTTCTAACTGTAAAATGTTCTTTCGTCTTGGCTTGCAACTTTCTAGAACATACAAAAGGAAGGTCTAACAGCGATACATTATGTAGACCATGGGTCTCAAACTCGCGGCCCGCGGGCCAATTGCGGCCCGCGGGACGTTATTTTGTAGCCCCCTACTTGACATCAAAGTTTAGTGTTAGTGCGGCCCACGCTTGCCCTGGACTTTTATTTTTCACTTATGAGCTACCATAGCGCAGGCTCATGACAGCTTCCGGTGTCGCGTTTGTTGTCAAGTCATGGTGCGTTCCCGTTACGTTGGAAGTTGTAAATTGGAACGACTCGGATTTCAGACTTCCAGTTGAAATGTCCAACTCGGAGCTCAGAAAGTCCGACTTCCGAGCACAACTTGAATGCACCATAATGGGCAGCGCGAATTAGCAACGGTTGAAATTTGATTCCGGAGCGACACCAAGTGGAAGGAAAATATATCCTGTCAGCAAGCCCCAGTTATGTCTTTCTCAAAACCTGCCGTGAAGAGAAAAGTTGGTGACGAGCACAGACAATTTCAGGAAAAGTGGGAGACAGCATATTTTTTTGTTGAGCACAGAGGCAGCCCGACGTGTCTTATATGCACCGAGAAAGTTACGGTGCACAAGGAATACAACATCAGACGTCATTACTCGACTAGACATGCTGATGAGTATACAAAATACCAGGGAGATGAGAGAGAGAAACGGGTCGCCAATCGTAAAACATGTTTACTGAAGCGACAAGATTTCTTCAAGAAAGCTAGCAAAGGTAATGATGCAGCAGTCAAAGCTAGCTACGTGGTGAGTGAGATGATTGGTAAGTCGGGAAAGCCATTCAAAGAAGGGGAGTTTGTTAAAAAGTGCATGTTACAGGCTGCAAGTATAGTCTGTCCGGAAAAGAAGGGTCAGTTTAGCAACATCAGCCTTTCAGCCAACACAGTGGCAGAGCGCATTTCTGACCTGTCAGGTAACAGATATGATCAACTGCGTGAGAAAGCCATACGTTTCTGTGCATACTCAGTCGCTCTTGATGAGAGAGCACAGACATCATTGACACTGCACAGCTCGCAATCTATGTCCGTGGTGTTGATGACAGTTTTGAAGTGATGGAGGAGTTGCTCACAGTGATTCCAATGCATGGCCAGACCACCTCTCAGGAGATATTCCGCCAGCTGTGTGATGCCATTGTGGATGCGGGTTTGCCATGGAAGAGGTTTGCTGGAATAACAACCGACGGAGCGCCATCAATGACAGGGAGGAGAAATGGAGTGGTGGCACTTGTTCAAAAAAAAAACTGGAAGAGGAGGGTGTGGAGGAGGCCATTGCTCTGCATTGCATTATCCATCAGCAGGCCCTTTGCAGCAAATGCCTGAAGTTTGACAATGTGATGTCTGTCGTTGTGAAATGCATCAACCATATCAGATCCAGGGGTTTAAAGCACCGGGAGTTCCGCGCCTTTTTGGAGGAAATAGAGTCAGCATATGAGGATGTGCTCTACTTCACTGAGGTACATTGGCTCAGCAGGGGAAACGTCTTGAAGAGGTTTTTTGAGTTGAGAGCAGAAGTGAAAGCCTTCATGGAGAAGGCTGGGATGGCTGTTCCTGTGCTAAGTGATCCCAAATGGCTCATGGACTTAGCTTTCCTTGTTGACATCACACATGAGCTGAATGTACTGAACAAGAAATTACAAAACCAGGGGCAGCTTGTCAGTGCTGCCTATGACAACGTGAGATCATTCTCCACAAAACTTGTGTTATGGAAAGCCCAGCTCTCTCAGACAAACCTCTGCCATTTCCCAGCATGCAAGGCACTCATGGATGCAGGCACACCATTCAGTGGTGAGAAGTATGCTGATGCCATTGTGAAGCTACAGGAGCAATTTGATCACAGGTTTGCAGAGTTCAAGACACACAGAGCCACTTTTCAAAATTTTGCTGACCCCTTCTCCTTTGATGTGCAAGATGCCCCTCCTGTGCTTCAAATGGAGCTCATTGACCTGCAGTGCAGGTCAATGAGCTTATTTGATTGATTGAGAACATTGGATCGGTTGTACTTTTTTTTTTGGAATACTTGCGGCCCAGCCTCACCCAAACTCTACCTCCAGCGGCCCCCAGGTAAGTTGAGTTTGAGACCCCTGATCTAGACCTATACTTTCCAAATCTGAAAAAGAGAAATGACCATCTTTATCGTGGCAAATCATCTGTGACAAATCCTCAGTTGTGAGGCCCAGTGATAATACATCAGATCAGGAAGGGCTAATCCACCCTTTCTTATGGGAGATTGGAGCTTTTGTAATTTCATTCTGGGGTGCCCATTTTTACAGTCAAATCTACGAATAGCACCATGTATTGATTGAAACAGCTTTAAGGGAATACAGGTAGGTAGCGTCTGCATTGGATACAGTAAGCAAGGAGGGACATTGCTATCCGGCAATTGCTTCTGTTTTTATGTATTACAGAATCTGTGTTATAGGAAAATATATAGAAATATAAGATGAATGAAAAATGGATAAAACCAAGAGATCCAAAAATGGAGAAAAAAAATTAGAATGGAATTTGGAAAAAATTAAAATTGATTTCAAAGTGTGCCACTTTTCAGTGACACCTGATAGGAAGACATAAAGGCTGTATGACACAGGTTTTGTTTTAGACTACATTTTCAATCTAAGCCTGTAAACAAGAACAAACTATATATAATCCTGACAAACCATTGCAGATGACTGGATAAACGAGAAAATGAGTTGCGTGTGCTTAGCATTATGCTAAGACAATTCCACTTTCACTAAGGATTGCTTGGGGTTAATGTTATTGCATTACTCTTAAAGCAATAGCGGTAGGTAGCTGACTAGCCTTAAACACAGTACAGGCCAATCTCTTTGGCCAAATTAAATACAGGTTGCTCCGAGAGACCCCCATGATTGGTACGTTTTAGTACAATATTGATTGGGGGAAAGGCCAATGCCATCAGCTGAGAGTCTTCTGTTACCCTGTCCGCATAAACAGGAGGCAATCTCATTTAAAAGACTGCACTTCAAGTGAGTCGCTGAAATTTCCGCACATTTTGGGGTCCGCTGCTCTGGGAAGTCAAAAGCAATCACCAGCTTCCTTGCTTTTCATCTGTTCTGCAGAGGAGTGCAAAATAGTGTTTGTGGATGTGGTGTAAGTGTAGGAATAATGTTACAGTAGAGGGCAATTAAGAATTGGACCCGATGTCACAAGAACAGATCAGTTTAGGCTGTGTGAATTAAGAAAGGGTGCATGCAGGAGTGATGGTGATGTGTGTGTGTGTGGGTGGGTGGGGGGGGGTTACCAAATGAGAGGAGTGGGAATGAGAATGTAAAACGCGAGAGGGTAATTCTGTGTAAAATAAAAAACAAAAACCCTTTCTTATGCTCTCTTCTCGGTTACATGGCAAGCTTTACTAGACAAACAGCAATTAATAGGTCTTGCCAACTGATTCATCCCGAGCCTCTGTATTAGAATCTGCAACATTATTCGTGGGTCTGTAAGACTGTGATGTGGTAGCCATTATAGGCCACAGTTTTTACTGCCACACCACTGTCGAAACCAGTGGTTTTCAGTCCACTTTGGTGCTTTGACATGCAGCAACTGCCTTCGATTGTTTAGTGGCTGGGGGGGGGGCTTTTGAATTCAGAAAAGTTGCCCACTGAATCTAGTTTTTCCAGCCAGAAGCCACAGGGCAAGGTCACCGGACTCTGTGTGCTCACGCCAATCCCTGAAGCGTTTGGATACATTAAACAAGCACTGACATACACAGACACACACATATATATATATACACACACATCTCTTTCATCCCCCTAATGCTGAAGTTACACTTCATTCACATTCAGATATGATACCCGAAACATCCAGCTCTCCTATTCTCATCTTCTGCGCTTCACACCGTTAGGGGACAGGGCATCTGCAGATAGTTTTTGGTTGATGTCGAAGGGAGTCTATCTCTGCAGCCCGTTTCAGTTCCTAAAAACCCTCGTGTTGGCACATTTGTGCTTCACACCAAGTCCTTAATGACTCAATTACAACATGCCAGCATCAAATAAAATTAAACCCATACATCCTAAATGGCTGCTGTTTGTTTGTGTTATGTAAATGGAACACTGTGGACAGCCTGGTTGCTGAGTCAAGTGTAGGAGACTGCATAGATTTGTATTGCCAGGTTGACTAAAGGTGAGTCAGCCAAAGTTCAGATGCATCCGAAATTCAAGTAAATGAGGCTGGATATTAGAATGAGATAGCTTGCGCAGGTAAGGATTTAGATGTGTTTCTTGCAAGCTCCTATAAGGTCAACTTTACAACTTAATATAGATCTGTCAAAACAACAGCAAGAGTTTAATTCTGATGCTATCAAGTCTCGTAAATGTCAAATAACAAGTCAGAACCATTTCAAGACCATAATGGCGGCTTCCATACTAGAAACCAATCGATGAAATAGCACGGTGCTGCCTCCTCAGACATGACATCAGCAGCGTTGACCAAGAGCCTTGGTGAGCCCGAGGCCTCAGCTAAAGACAGCACGCTAACTGAAGATGTTTCCAGGGCATTTGACTCACTCCAGGGTTCTATTTGTGCAAAATATTAGGGCAGCCATTCTGAACCTACGGGCTGATATTAACTGGACATTGATTCTGTGAGAAATGAGTTAACAGTGACTATAGACCCTTGCCCTATTATAGTTCTTTTTGGAGTACCCTATGATGTCTACTCTTTGAACAAGTTCCAGTGTGACTTCTTGGCATTCTGTGGACTGCTTGCTTATCATCTAATCCTACTGAAATCGAAAGACGCAATTCCTCTATCTCATATGCAGTGGATCAGGAACATCTTATATGAGGTTAGAAAAAATTAAACAAACACTGCGAGGGTCATCTGGCAAATTCTACAAGATTTAGCGACCTTTTCTGAGATACGTAGAAGAGTTTGTATAAGAACCCTTAGTGCAAATGTGATTATAGGATGACGATATTGGCTAAATATCCCGCTCTGATAGACACTGAGAATTGGGATAGTCTCTCCAGAATTCAGTGTTATTGAACATATTGAAGTTGTTAGCAGTACAGTGAAATTGGGTATGTTAACTTGTATTATTTGCGTTTTCTGCATTAAGTTCTTCCTTGATGTATTTCTATTTAATTTTATCTATCTATCTATCTATCTATCTATCTATCTATCTATCTATCTATCTATCTATCTATCTATCTATCTATCTATCTATCTATCTATCTATCTATCTATCTATCTATCTATCTATCTATCTATCTATCTATCTATCTATCTATCTATCTATCTATCTATCTATCTATCTATCTATTTATATGTTTATTTTTAGGAGGTCATATGTTTTGTATGTCTTTTTTATATGTTTATCACTTAAAAAGGCAATAAAAAAAGTAAAAAAAAGAAAAGAAAAAAGATAGACATTGCTACATATAGAAACCCTAAATGCCATAGCCATATCCCACGGGCTTTTAGAAGTGGTCAGGGATCTCCTTTATAAAATTCAGCATAGATTCCACCCCAAAATGTGGCATATGCACAAAACTTAGAATTTACATACACGTGAAAAAAAATTCAGATCTGTAAAATTATGGCGCACAACTGTATGCAGTCTTCTCGTTTTGAATACCTGCCTGCATTGAATTGTGAGCGCGTGTACTCCTCCCAGTGTTGTCCCCCCTATCATCCATAAATGGGCAATGCTAAATAGCTCATTGAGCTTTTGTTGGACTATCATTTTGGGAAAGATGGAGACATCAACTTTAAGAAAGAATGCAAATTTTGCGGAATGCGAGATCGAAGTGCTCATCACTGAAGTTGAGCACCTTAAAGGTGTACTGTTTGGGGGTCTCAGTAGAGGCATCTCAGACAAAAAGAAACAATTTGAATGGCAAAAAAGTCCAATATATAAGTTGAGAAAAAACGCATTACCGCTTATTGGCAGAGTGTGTGTTCCGCTGCTGGTGGTAAGGGAGAACCCCAAACTTCATTGTTCAACCACAGAATTGGGGGCATCATCAGGGAACCCCTTTTGTCTGGAATTGTGCCAGAGGCAGAGCGGGGGACACTGGTGCAGTTCAGGATGCCATAGAAACCGGTAAGGCCAACTTCTGTAATATCAAAGCTACATCATAGGCAAATTCACAAAGTATTTAAATATTAAATAAATTAAGCCAAATGTGCATGAAGTATTTTGTTCAGGAATCAGAACACTTTATTTGTCATTTTATTTCATGTACATGCGTACATGAAATTAAATAAAATATCGTTTCCCCCAGCCCACAGCAGTGCAATACAAAGACAAAAACATATCCAACAACTATGAGAACTACAAGAATACATACATTCAAACTAACACATATATCCAAACTAAAAAAAATCACTGTCCAGGAGAGCGAATGCCAGCCGAAGACTGTCGGAACTGCCAGTCTGCATGGGCTAGCAGTTAGCTTAGCCTGCCCTGCTTCCGCGTCCTGTCAGACCGCCCTCGGTGTTTCCTCTTCGGGCGCAGCTCTGGGCAGGGCCATGGTCCCTGGGCCCACCAGACATGGCAGACCAGGCTCCCCAGCCGATCCAATTCCAGCTCTCCCAGCCAGACACCTTCGGCACACCTCCCCGCACTCCACATGACGACACTAGAACCACAGTTAATTCTAGGCGAGGCTGCCTCCAGATCGCACTCGGTGTTATCGCAACTGCTGGTCTGCATGGGCTAGCAGTTAGCTTAGTCTGCCCTGCTTCTGCATCCTGTCAGACTGCCCTCGGTGTTACCTGTTCGAGCGCAGCTCTGGGCCGGGCAGTGGTCCCTGGGCCCACAGGACGCATCAGACCAAGCTGTCCCAGCCAATCCAGCGCCAGCTCTCCCAGCCATCAAATGAGGACACAAACTTAGATGTGGACAAAGACACTGCATGGACAGTACTGGATGAGGCCGCCGCAAACGTGAATTCGCACCGCCATCTTCCCATACTGATATTGGGTGAGGCCGCTGCAAACATGAATTCGCGCTGCTATCTTCCGGAAGCAGAAACGTTCAATATTATTTAGAGTCGATCTCTAGTGTGGCAGTGGCTGGTGGAGGTGAGGGGCTCACCACAGAGTGCACCAGGCCCCAGTGCCGTCTCCAGTGTGCACAGCTCGGCCATGTTGTCCAATCAGCCAGGCCCCAGCTGCGTTCCCAGCTAAGCACATGCAAGCGGCCACGTCCTCACTAATGCTGTGCTGCAATCACAGAGGGACATTATTATAGCAGTAGAAAGTTTAACACAAGAAGTTCGCGAAGTAAAAAAATGTACTGAGTGAAATGTGTGCTGCATGAAAAGAACTTTTAAAAAACTATACCATTTTTCTGGTCTGTGAGGAACTTGTTTTTCATTTATAGGGTGATCCTGGTCCATGTCATCTGGCACAATGTCAGTGGGTGCGGCAACAACATTGCGTTGTGCCACATTGTGGAGAACCGCACAATCTGGCACACCTTCTCAAGCCTATATAACAGAATGTCTAGGCATCTCCAACGAAATTTCTGGAGCCCGCTGGTGCATTCAATGACTGAACGGGCTCGACCATGCACTTTGTTGTACCTTCTTTGTGCTACATTCTGTGCGTTTGCAAAGGGGTATGGAGCCAAGTCGATAGAGGGTATCTGCTATCACCTGCAAGATGATTGCATGTTTTAAAAATATTATCTGGTAACCACTCAATTGGTGAATAAATAGCGCCGTGTTCTCCAGGAGGAAAAAAGGAAAAAAAAACGTATCAAGAAGCCAACCATGATGCACAAAGCCAGCCTGAAGTCTTCTTCCTACACTGCTGTGCCTCAAAATAAATATGTCGTGGGTTGAACAAGGCCATCAAGCCATTACATTTGACAAAATCATATCAGCAGTGCAAATGCTTTGAATGTTGATTGAATGGTAATGCTTGTGATTGACAAAAGCAAACTCGTTCTCATTTAGTGCTTTTAATGCAACATGAGTGCAGTTAATTACTCTGATTACATTCGGGAAACCGGACATTGCTGCAAATTGCATTTTAATGTTGGCCTGCTCACCCACAATATAAGGAAATCTTATCTTGATATTAACGAGGGGTCATTTCGATAAGGCAGTTCAAGACGGCTGGCATAATAATGCTTAAGGATGGCTGCAATATTCCAGACCTATTGGCCAGTTTGCGTTGGAATGTCCCAGTTGCCAGAATGGTCAATAACCACACCTGCACAGGGATACACCTGTGGAGGTGGATCATTCCAAAACTGGGCCCAATTCAGCACAGATTTCCAAGAGAATGGCTCTTAGTAATCTGAGACGACTTATTTGCCATCCATCATCATGGGATAGGAAGTCCTCATTGTCCCTGAGCATGCATTCATGTCTAAATCTTCTATTTGCCAAGTCTTCACGCAAAGCCAAAGCAGCCGTAATTTTGCATTACACAAGTCACCATGAGCATTATTGCTATCCCTTGTGCCATCAGCGAGATTGATTTCCGTATAACCTAATAAAACCATTAATAAACTAGTGGACAGGTGGTGGTGGTTTCATCTGTGTTTTTTCATCTGAGACTGAGCTTTAGGTCATGATCTTGGCATCGGGCATTGCTGAGTCCCGTGTCTGAAAAACTTTATTTATTTTTTACTTTAAGTTCTATGTATGGGTGAAAGGATGCGTAGAAATACACACCTTTTTCTGCATAGAATTTTTCTATAAATCCCGACATTTGGGGTGAAAGATGCATATACACATTTCATCCCCGTTTACGCAAGGCCCCTGACCTGACACCTGAAGACTGGTTGTGATTTCTCAGACCTGAGAACAGCTTCCCTCGACGAGATGAAAGTATTGCTCTCTCTGTCCAGACCATTCCCCATGAGAACATTCGCCCAGACAGGCTTTCATCAAACTCCATTTTGTAGTAGGCGTAGTCTGAAGACACAGGGACCTGATAGCCTTCTGGCTCTCACTACTTTGTCCTCCACATTTTAAGCCACCTCTCAGCAGGCATGTCTCCTCTTGCCTGTGGCTTGGAAGAACAAAATGCCCAATTATAGATGATTATCTCAGACCGTTTTTGCGATGAGTTGGATTCAGGCGAAGGCAAAGTGAGGAGAAGTTGGCAACTAGGGAGCCCTCTGGGTTATGACTTGAACCTTAATGAATCGGAAATGGTTTTTAGGACCTTGGCTGTGCTGCCTGCTGTTGCCAAATCATGTCTTACCGCAAAGTTTTGTGTGTGGGCTGACTCAATGGCATACAGAAACAGTACCCAGAAAAAGAAAAAAAAAGTTGCAATAAGAATTATATTAAAGAAAACAGACAATGAATGTTGTCTCACATTGAGGCTTGTAGTATTCATTACATTCTTCCATCAGAACCTCTGAACTTTTGAGTTTGAGAGAGCTGTTCTTGTCCTCAAGCTTTTTACTTGGATTCTACAAGGCTGTTGTTTCCATTATCGATCACCTCAAAACCGGCCCTGTTATGGACTGGCGGCCTGTCCAGGGTGTCTCCCCACCTGCCGTCCAATGACTGCTGGGATAGGCTCCAGCATCCGTGTGACCCGAATTCAGATAAGCGGCTTGGAAAATGGATGGATGGACGGATCACCTCAAAAGCAGTTCACTGGGGGTCTCAGACAAGAGACGTCTTGTGAGTGTTTGTTTGGGACCCCCTTAAAAATGATATTATAACATCTCAAGGGGTTTATCATGATATGATACATTTCTAAGCACTCCGACCCCTTGACCATATCGCCCAAAGCTGATGAACAATACGAAAAGCTCCTACAAGCTAATTCACTGCAGTGAACATTACCTCTATGTCAACCATGCTGTCAATAGGTGACTTAACTCTCAGCAGCTGGTGAAAAAAGGCTATCTGGTTTAACCAAGACACAGGCTCATTTATTTGTAATCATTGTTTTTGACAATGGTGAAATTTTGAGATTATGGTGAGATTGATGCTCTCTTTTTGTGATTTCTCACTATACCCTCCAGTCATATATGAACCCTACTTAAGATAGAGCCACAGCGATACTCATCCGATCCACCTGCATTCTCTCTCCGTCAGTGAGTCTCTCGTATTCTTTTTTTCTTTTCTCACCCTCTCTCTTTTTTCCTCCTCACTCTGTCTCCTGCGGTCTCTTTAATTGGGCTGCAAAGTGGAGTCCAGGTGGAAGCCATTTTAAATTCCCTGTGGTCCTGACCATTGTGGTTGCTTGTAATACAGTCATACCTCTCATTTCTAGACCATTTGCAGCTCATTCTTGCCATTTGTGGCACTCATGCCTTAATCACTACGCTACCCTGATGTACCGTAGCAATTAATTGTGAAAAACAGTAATGTGCAGTATGCATAAACAGATTGAAAGAAAAAAAGAAAAGGATTCTTAACAATCTGATATTGTGCAGCATACCTGTTCAAACCATTCATTATATTTTGCCATCCAAGAGTGTTGTGCAAGGCCTGCTTTAAGATTCAACTATATTATACAAACCACACGGCATCTTATTATGATATTGAGATGCATGCACTGTTGGGATCTGTGTCATATGGGAATATGATGCACCCCTGATTCAGATGCTGAAATTGCTCTTTTTGTTTGTGTGCCTGCTGCCCCCCCCCCCCAATTCCCCTTGTCTTTTTCCTTCTTGACTTCCTGGATCAGGCAGGGAGTGAAGTGCCTATTGAAATATTGTGCAGATGCACTCAATATCCCTCCATACAAAATGGAGGGAAATTGAGACCCGAATAATTTAAATGCAAATAAAATAAAGGGAGAGCTTAAACAGATGCCTTCCCACAAATACCACTCGAGTGTATTTAAGCTCTCCTGAAAAGAAAAACCAAAAGGAAAAGAAATAAACAAATCCAAACAAAAGTAATTATGGAAACGCTCTGGCTTTGTTTCACATTTGAAAAGGGTGTGGCCCATATGGCGTGTTTCTTTGCAAGGTTTGCAGCGCCGCCTCCTCTGGTTTTCCTGTTGTCTTTCTACCATATGCCATCAATGCCTATGAGAGAGGGGCCTGACACGAGATGGAAGGTTACGCCATTGCCCGAGCCAATCATAATCAGTGAAACTAACGCCAGTAGTTCACAGAGACATTAGAATCCCGGGTTGATCATGAACGAATCAGTGTGAAGACAGTGGCACCAAAGGCTACAGGATGAGGTCATGTTTCTTCACCGCAAATCTGTCATACGCGGAGCTCTGCCAATAACCATCTACCTGGATCTCGGAAAATCGGCGCTGTCAGCATAATACACTGGCAATATATTGACCCCGCAGGCTAACAGAAAAAAAAATCTATATTAGGGCTATGGGTGCATGGGATTGAATTTGAGGTTGTAGTTTGTTAAATCTATCATACCCTGACTCTTTCTATGTATACCCATATTTTCAAACTGTAAAACTGGAGTGTGTTTTTCCTTGTCAGAAAACAAGTCGGCTGCGGTCATGATGTGGTGCCTTTTAGCTCGGGGTCCAAAAATTGAGCTTGGCCCTGTGTCGGCTGTGTCTGTGCTTGTGGGCACGGCGTGCTAATCCCTCCTGGAAGGTGATGAACGGCCAACAGGTGAGGTTGTCATGGTAACATGCCCACCTGGGCCGCTATGGCAACAGCAGTCGCCAAAGTCTTTATCTCCGGATTCACTCCTGAGGGAGACGCACCTCAATTCAGGCGCTCCAAATGCCAGCTGATACACCCCTGCCTCCATCGACGTCACCCTCTTTTGTGTTTCTCTTTGTCCCTCCCTCCTCTCCCGTCTCTCATTTAACCCACATGCTTTAGCTTCCAGCCTCTCCTCCTCCATTTCTTACTCCTCCTGTCGCTCTATCCCTCTCCCCACCTCTTTCTCCACCTACCTTTTTTCCGTCTTTCTCTGTCTCTCTCCCTCTCTGTCTCCCCGTCGCTCTTTCTCTCGTCCCTGCCTCCTGTCCTCTCACTTTCTCTGGCTTCCCCCCCTTTCTCCTTCTCAAAGCACATCCTGCCCAGTGTAGCACAAACAGATCTCACATAGAGGCGGAGAGAGGGGACGACGGAGTGAGAAGAAAGACATGGAAAATGGATAGCGATTGAGCTTTGCATTATAATGGAGCAGCGTCTCGAGGCAGATTCGCCCTGCCTTTAAGCCGCACATCTATCTGCATTTATTCACAGAGCTGCACGTCTGCCTGTCCCCCACGCACTTTTATTCCCCCCCACGATGAGAATGCAAACCGCCCCATTCTACGCCTGCGTAATGTTAAATACATTCAATGGTAATTCATTTTGTTTGCAGCTGGGGTTTTAACGCTGCTCCCAACTAATTTCCACTCATGGATTGTCTTTATTGTCTCTGTGTGAGCCGGGACTGCAACGTCTTTCTGCTTGTGTGTGGTGAGTGTGAGTTTATGTGTGTGTGTGTGTGTGTGTGTGTGTGTGTGTGTGTGTGTGTGTGTGTGTGTGTGCACACACATTGGGCGTAGAGGTGTTGCTATAATTTAACCCAAGCCATCAATCACACACAACAAGCCCATCATAGAGACCAATTCCGAGGCAGCGCAGGCTGAAGTTGGAGCTCTTATCTGCTTGTCAGTGGCACAAGGGGTGCACATGGTATCGAAAGAGCGTGGCCTCCTTTTGAAGAAACTCAACTTCACTTTTCCCTTCCTGCCAGGAAAAACCATTTCGAAGCTGCTGAGGGCGTTTAGGGATTTTGTTTAGGTTTTGTTGACCTTATTGTTTTGTTTTGTTTTTTTGTATTTTTTTGTGTATTTTTTGTTTTTTTAATGTATTTTTGTTTTTACATATATTTTTTTAAATTTTTGTTGTGTTTTTTTGTTGATTTTATTTGTTTTTTGTTTTGTTGACTTTTGGGATTTTGTTGCAAAGAGCTCCATTCGGCCCTCTGGCAGCTGCTGTATTTGTTTTGAAGAGAAGAATGAGATGTAGTGATGTTTTAGCAAAACGGGTGTTTGCATGATATACAGCGATGAGGTCAGGTATCTCTAATTGTGGCTTCGTATCCAGTCTGTGTGCCATAAATCATTTTGTCGGATTTGACGGGGAATCTGACCCCGGAGACGAACATTTAAAATCATCATCTATCAATATTGAATCTTCTCGCTGATGGTCTCGTGGTTATGTTTGTTATACAGAGGCATCAGCGTTATATTGAGACTGATAGATAATTAGTGGAAAAACTCCTTGTAGAAGCTTTAACACTTCAGTCCTGTTTGATATGTCAGAAAGACGGGTCAACTATGACTTCATGAGGAGGATTTGGAAACAGAACCAATTTTGGGGGGCGGGGGGCTTTAAAACAAGGGGCTTTTGTTTTTCTCCAGCCAACCTCCTGAGATTTTCAAGTGAGCACTCATCAATCAAAATGAATGCAGTGTGCTTGATTAATATTCATTTTAGATGAGATCCCTCATTTGCATGAACACGCTGTCTGCCTGGTGGAAATTTACAGACCCGTCCCCTTCTGGCCCGATAAGCATCTGGACATGAAACGACGCTTGAAAATCTGAGCTGTGGTATTTAACTCGACAAAATAAAACAAAAAAAACAAAACAAAGCGAGATGCCACTTCATTACATTGTGTTTTATGGGAGTGAGCCAAGCAGGCGTGACTCGTAACACCATACTTAGCATGCCCTCCATCAGATAACGCCGAGGATCAGGTTTCACTTTGTTGCATCGATATTGTATGGAAATGCCTATAGGGCCCCTTTCTGAATTAATGAAAAGCATCTTTGGTTTCTCCAGGTGAGGGGGCGAAGGCAGAGCTAATTGTCGGCAGTGACACGCATCGTTACGATTTTTATCTCGGCCCTGAAATTGGGGTGGCTGCGGAGATGAGGGGGTTGCTCAATGCGGCATTGTGAAGCGTTTTAAATGTGGTGTCACAGAAGCAAAGCCGAGAACCCTTTTGAAAACGGATTCGGCGTTGCACTCGTGCGTTGCTCTACTCGGGCAAATAAAAGAAGTGTTCGTCTCCCGTCAGTCAGTCATGGCCAGCGAGGTGAAAAGTAGTCGTGTATTTTGATGTGCAAGAAATGCTTGTAAAACATTTGGCATACCTTAATTTGAAAGGCGGTCTAGTGAACTCAATTACAAAAAATAAAATAAATTAAAAACAAAACACAGAGGGTGTGAGAGGAGCCAGTAGAACTGCAGCTGCAATGTAATTGTTAGATCTTTCACTGCAGAGGACAGTGATACTGTCACCAGACAGCCAGGGGGCTGAATGGACCTAAAACATGTGCAGAAGGAGGTATGCAATCGTATGCCGTGAGAAGACAGACTTTTATAATGACACATAAGGTATTTTTTGAAGTCTTCAAAAAAAAACAAACAATTGTAGGCCTTTAGGTAGAGAATGAGGGCAATTTCAAAGTGACCTGTCTTATCTACCTGTCTCATATCTAGATTGGAGAATACTAGTACTACTACTACCATTACTACTACACTACTACTGATTGAAATAATGAAATGAATTAATAGAAGGGTATGATGGAAATTATGGCGGCACAGTGGCGCAGTGGTTAGCGCGGTCGCCTCACAGCTAGAAGGTCCTGGGTTCAAGCCCCGGGGTAGTCCAACCTTGGGGGTCGTCCCCGTCGTCCTCTATGTGGGCTTTGCATGTTCTCCCCGTGTTTGTGTGGGTTTCTTCTGGGCGCTCTGGTTTCCTTCCAGAGACTTGTAGGTCAGGTGGATCGGCCGTACTAAATTGTCCCTGTGTGTGTGATGTTGGCCCTGTGATGGCCTGGCCTGTCCAGGGTGTCTCCCCGCCTGCTGCCCAATGACTGCAGGGATAGGCTCCAGTATCCCTGCGACCCTGAGCAGGATAAATGGTTTGGATAACGGATGATAGAAATCCCAGACATATTAAGACCTTCTTTAATTTCTCTTACATACCTCGCAGGTGTGTGGCAAAAAAGGCTGTTCTTGAATTTTAGATCAAGTATTTATTTTGGGTTTCGCTTCAGTCCCCCCTGAGAAACAGCTACTTTTTTCTCTTTCTTTGCAGGTGTCCTGTCATTGACAAAGCACAGATCCCCAGCAAGCCTAATTGCAACACAGACCATTTAACTCCTTTCTAATATCGTGCCACTTGTGGCGGGCAAGAGAGATATCACTGTCAGTTTAGCAGAACCTGTTTGGTAGCTAATTTGCACAGAGAAACAGTCGTCGCCAAAGGACGCTTTTTAGTTAGATCCTGTATTGAGTATGACATAGCAGTTCGCTGTGTTGTGAGTCATATAATACTGTGCACCCATATTGATATCTGTATTCATCCTTGTAGTGCATGTCTTACGTGATGTGTTTCTTTGTTGTGCATTTTCAGTTCAGTTGCAGCCTTTGCACCATGTGACATTGTGTGCTGACTATCCATCCATCCATCCATCCATTATCCAAACTGCTTATCCTGCTCAGGGTCGCGGGGATGCTGGAGCCTATCCCAGCAGTCATTGGGCGGCAGGCGGGGAGACACTCTGGACAGGCCGCCACTCTGGACAGGCCGTCAGGGCATCACCGGGCCGACACACACACACACACACACACACACACACACACACACACACACACACACACACACACACACACATTCACACACACACACACACACATTCACACATATTGGTATATAATGATTTTAAATGTTTGACTCCGCGGGTCAGATTCCCCGCCAAGTCTGACGAAATGATTTATGGCACACAGACTGGATACAAAGCCACAATTAGAGATACCTGACCTCATCACTGTATATCATGCAACACCCATTTGATGTATTGCAGTTGGAGCTCCCATGTCAGCTCCAATTGCAAACCAGGTTCCTTTAACTTCCAAATGATGTATACATCTCCACTTTTACCCTTGTGTGTTGTTCTGATTTTCACTGTACAGATGGCCACTGCAAGACATTGCTTCTTTTTTGAGTCCCCCCCCCCCCCCATTAACAACACTTGCCATCTGTGTCAATACATTTTGTTTTGCTCCAACAAGATAGAAAAGTCACTTAATTAACACTGTCAGGTTTCGTCTGGGCCCCTTGGCATGGATGAAGAATGAGTAGGGGTAGAATGAAGTAACAGCAATAACCATGAAAACAAAACAACGACTCTGATAAGAAAGGAAAAAAGGCTGCTGAGATAGTGGATGAGAACAGGCATTGTTCTTTCTAAAGTTTTGGCCTGCTTATCTCGAGGAGTTATCCTAAATCCCCCTTCAGAACAAGTACCCTTGAAATATTGGCCCCATAATGTATCATAGACTGGCTCCTTTTGGAAATACAAGAGAAGCTGCCAACACAGAACTAAACTGCTATGTCTTGTACTTTCTTTTTTTTTCTTTTTTCTTTTTTGACTGAACCGGGTCAGAGCCCAAGTCATAAATATGTATTTTATGATTTGTTCTTTTGGCAATTGGGGTTTGTTCCTCTATCTGGCCCAACTCCTGTGATAGGCGAAGTGCTGCATTTTTGTGTGTTTTTTTCTAAGTAACACCTGCGCAACTTGTTGCTAAGCGGGGCGTCCGTGTAGCTTAGCGGTTTATTCCGTTGCCTACCAACACAGGGATCGCCTGTTTGAATCTCCGTGTTACCGCCGGCTTGGTCGGGCCTCCCTACAGACACAATTGGCCATGTCTGTGAGTAGGAAGCCGGATGTGGGGATGTGTCCTGGCCGCTGCACTAGTGCCTCCTCTGGTCGATTGGGGTGCCTGTTGAGGGAGAGGGAACTGGGGTGGGGAATAGCGTGATCCTCCCACGCATTACGTCCCCCTGGCGAAAGTCCTCACTGTCAGGTGAAAAGAAACGGCTGGCGACTCCACATGTATCGATGGAGGCATGTGGTAGTCTGCAGCCCTCCCCAGATTGGCAGAGGGACGGGGGGGAGCAGCAACTGGGACGGCTCAGAGAGCGGGGTGATTGGCCAGGTACAATTGGGGAGAAAAGGGGGGGAAAATCCAAAAATGAAAAACCAAAAAAACTTGTTGCTAAGCTTTCATTTGCACTGTGAGACGATGAGCGTTAGCACCATGCGATACCGTTCACAATGAAAAGGCTGCACTCATTTGCAAACGCACACAGAGGAAAACGCATGCAAACACACATTCAGTCAGACACGGGGAGAGCCAGATGAGGACTGATTAGTCTGCAGGGTGGTCTTCCATCCTCGTTGTCTTTCGTCTATGTCTTGTCCTGTCTGCAGACCGTGGCTCTGGTGTGTTTTGGTGACAGTTTGGATACAAAGCCGTAAAAAAAAAAAAAAAAAAAAAGGCCGGAAGTCAGAGCTCATGCCCCAGGAATGACTGACTGGATGACCAATGTAAAATCCCCCCACATGATACCGTGTAGCGGTTCGTTTGCTGCTTGTTCCCTGAATTGAATTGAATTATGTGTCTGTGGGGAGAAAACATTATGCATTTCTTTTCTCATTTGATGCCACATTTTCTTTGCTTCATCTTCAGCGTTTTGGGCGTTTCATCTTCATGGCTTGATGATCTTACTTTGTAGTAAAACAACAAAACACTCGCATTTGCAGTACTTAAGTTCTTGAAAGCAATGCCAACAGCAGATAAAAGGAATAAAGATAGGAATGAGTGCAGTTTGTTTTGTTTTTTTTGCTGAATATTTCAGGCGTCTCTTCTCCACTGGCAAATAGGCAAGGCTTGGGGTTTGTGAGGACATCAAATCCAACCTCTTAATAATGCCCAAATGCTCTGTATGAGCAGAAAACCCATGCATGAGAGGTTTGCTCTCTGCCCTCCCTCTCTAAATCTGATTATTCTAATCTCTCATTTTATTTTATTTTTTGAATTAGGATTAAGAGCTAGGTTGTGAGACGTGAATATGTCATGTGCCTAAGGAATAGCGCTGAAATATGAGGCAGCACAATGCAGCACTGTGGGATAAACACCATGGACAAATATGTCCACCCACACACACACACACAAGACACACACACACACACACACACACACACACACACATATATATATATATATATATGGGATATACAAATAAAATTGACTTGACTTGACAAATGGAGATGAGTGGGTGATATATATATGTGTGTGTGTGTGTGTGTGTATGTATATATATATATATATATATATATATATATATGTATATATATATATATGGGTGTTTCATATGTAGTATTGGAATAACCTTAGATTTTTTTTGCGTGTTCAGGTTTGCTAACTACTAGAGCCTTGTCCTTTGAGGCGGTGGTCACATACTGACCTCTGGTAACCAGATTTTCTGATGTCCTCTGATGGAATTATCCCTTGGCAACATTAAGTGCAGTATGGAGGGCCTAATGTGCAAGGATAATACCCCGGTAGGGAATTTCAGTATTGTGTGCGACGTTCGGATTGTATCATTTTGCAAAGGAATGCTATTAGCCGATCATGGTTGACAATAACGCAGAGTCTTGGATGGCCTAATTGTTAAAGCTGACTTAACCTCGATATTATGAGATGGTTGGAGAGGAGGATTATCTTGAATCTCATCCGAATACAGATCGTGGAACTGTCTATTCTTTAAAAAAAAGAAATACACTTTTTTTGTTGCACTATTCATATTTTATTTGTTTGCTTTTACTCATTTAACACACACTTTTATTTAACATGACTTAAAGAGAGCTTCCCATGACCCTCGAGGACACAGTGGGACTCGAACCGTGAACCTCGGCGTTGGGGCCCGTGGTGTTTTAGGATGAGAGCATCACACAATATGCAGAGCTGTGAATTTTCATGCACTACTTCATCTGAGCAGTGTCCCAATCAACACATCACTCAGTGTTCACACAGCTGTCACACGCACCCCAGCATGCAAACCGCATCTACGCTAACTAGCAGCACCGCAGATGATGTCATCGTCCAGCGTCGTCGTTTCACCGGCGAGGACGCTCTCGTGGGGTTTAGAGGAGGTCAAGGGCACAACGGTTCATTCAGCGCTGTGAGCGAACCTGGGTAGCGATTTTGAGAGGAAAGCCTGCCATTGCGGTTGTGGGTTGTTGGGTTTTTTTTTTTGGGATTTTGGTGTTGTGTACACATTCCAGGCAGACACAAGTCAAACGCACTCCTGCCAACTCACCCCAGCAGGAAAAGAGAAAAAAATGACATAGGGTTTCTGATGTCAGACGCCTTCAGGGTGCTGAAAAGATCTAGAAGGCTGCATTGCATATGTAGGTGCTGCAGAGCATATGCAACCCTCACCCCACCGTGCGCGCACACACACACACACACACACACACACACACACACACACACACACACACACACACACACACACACACACACACACACACACACACACACACACACACACACACACACACAGAAAACAACCCTCAGACACCGCTACAAAAAAATTGTGGTCCATGGCTACGGTGCTGTGTCTCTGAGAGAATGACGGATTCTTAGGGCGTGTGTGTGTGTGTGTGATGAATAAGCAAAACAACATCAGAATGTCCAAAAATACGCTGTATGGCTCACACTGTCACGGTGTTTATTTGATCACACCCACTATGTGGCTTTGGCTTAGTTGAAATTGAGCAGCTCATCGTATGTCACTCAACAGCAGATGCACAGCACCGTAAATGGCCGCCTCTATGAGGATAACGAAGTCCCGATGCTTCCATCTGCGTCGCTCCCCCAATGCAAAACGCCTACCTCGCTCGTGCTCCTCGTAGCAAATTAATTGCGGAGAGGTTGCGGGGTATCAACAACAACAGGCTTTGCAGATCACAAACATGAATGACACACCTAGTATAATATAGACCTTCAACTTGATTTACCCGACTTCCACCAAGCACCTCAGGTTATTCCGTTCATGTAAGACTGAATTCCCTTTTGTTTTTCTTCTTTCCCCCATGGCAGGACATCCATCAGTGCAGCAGAACTCGGGGGAGTTTAGGGAGCGTGTTGTGAAGGAGGGAGCCGTGCCATAGCGGACGCGCCGGGTCTAGGCTCGTGCACGCAAAGGACTTGACCGCAAGCCTCCACCGGGACCATCAGTGGCGGGCGGTAAGAAGAGGAGGCCATGTGGACCGCACGCCTGCTCTTCCTTGCTAGCCTCTTCGCACCGACCGCTCTGGGTAAGTTTGGCTTGTGTGTGTTTGTATGTGCACACGTGTGCCATATTGATGTATGTATGTATGTATATGAGCTTCTCCACCACACCAGCGTGACAGTCCACGGAGAAGATGATGATGATGGTGTTGTGTGAGTGAACGCACATTTGTGTGTTTCTGTCTTTTTTACGGCTGACGTGGTTTGAAGCCAACGTCAGAATGGCAGCCCCCCCCTCCCTCCCCCGTTTTGAGCGCTGGATTCTGTCAGCGAACCCTGATAAAAGATAGCGCCTAAAGTCTGTCTAGTTTACAATGTCCATCTCGCCCCTTCTCTCGCTGATTAGCAGTTTTTACTCCCCAAACTCCCAGCAACATTTTTTCAGCCCTACCCTACCCTCGCCTCTCTCTCTTTCTCTCTCCATTTCCTTCCAGCTCGCTCTCCCCCTCTTCCCTTCCTCTCTCTTTTGATTTCCACACTATTTTTAGAGGTGTCCCTCATTGTCTTGGCTCAGTGTTCTGCTCTCTTGGCGATACATGATGATGATGAAGAAGAAGAAGGAGATGAACTGAAGCCACTTTTAAAGAATCATTAACGCTAGTTCTGTGATTTGGCGCGTGTTTAGGATAGAATTGCAGAAGCCGATAAAAGAAAAGAAAAAAAGAGGCTGCCATTTATCGCTTTCAGACATCAAGATCTTAGGATTAATTGGCGGGGTGTTTCTTTGCTCACGTCTCGGCAGGCGGAAACCGCCGCGGCATCGCAAGAGTTTCCCTTCGGCCTTCGCTGATTGTTTCAGAGGCGAAGTAAATTAACTCATTTTAATTCAGATTAAAAAGAAGCCATTGGTTGTAGTGGTGGCGGCGGTGATTTGTGGGGTATGTGGGTGGGAGTGGAGGGTCACAATCAACCGGGGCTTATATTTTGGGAGTCTTGGGAGTGGGGCAATGGCCCGTAAAATGTTAATTTGATACGGCTGAAACCATTAACGGGAGATTCGGCGCTAATTGAATTGATTTTGTTCTGCACTATATAAGGGAGGTTCGGTAGTTTGCTGGACGCGCCAGCTAGTGCTTATGACGGCGCTTCGCTTCGGGTTTGTCCCAGTGCTCTATGGGAGGAGGTCAGGTGACAGCAATATGTCACGCACCTGTCTCTGTAGTGCTCTATTGATCCGGGGTTGAGACATCATGAAGCCAGTGATTTAGTGCTCGTCAGCCAAAAAGAACCAGGGAGATAAACTGTGAGGACAATAGGTCACATGTTTAAACTGCACAATGCAATCTTTCTCTCTCAAATCACCTGGGGAGATGGGGAAGCATAAGAGAGCACTCACACCTTTACATATATTACATCCTCTGCACTTATGAACGTGCACACATGCACAAATGCAGACATTTACACAACTGCACTATTAAGTAGATGCACTATAGGGGGGCTTAACAAAGCGGCGAGGCAGTAAAGTGTGTCACCTTTGTGTTGCTGCTGTTATTGGCTCCTTGACCTTGGGTTTGATTAGCAGTTATTCTAACAAGCAATTTGTTTAAATCAATAGCCGCCTGCTTTGTAAATCAACAGTACTGCAGTAATCAATGACGTGTTTGATTCTGCAGGAATTAAGTGACTTCCGCTTCAAACCAAACAACCGCTTTGCCTTTCGATGCCTAAATCTGAAAAAAATATATAGTATGTATGTATGCATGTATGCATGTATGTATGGATTTTTTTTTTCTCCAAATCTACATTTGGACATTTTGAACCAGCTTGCACAATCACTAGGTTCCAAATGGCAGATTTAGAGGTTGCCTCACTAATTGAAATATTTGTTTGCAAGAAGTCGGCCATTTGTCAAGATTTGTCAGATGGGACAGTCCTTTTTAAAACTCAAAACCCACGCTGCAGATGCTGTAAGCCGAGATGGCCAGATGTTGCAGAACAGAACAGTTACAGGCAGTTAAGCTGTAGTGCGGCAGTGGTGGACGTTTCCCTGCATGTTATTTTGTCCGAGAGCTGGGAAGGTGTACTCCAGGGGAATCTAGCCTACTTTGGGGGCAAGTGCCACATCTCTATACACACACACAGAGCCCCCATTCCCTCCTTGTTGTAATCCTTTGGGACTCATCGTGTACACAGATGTTGGACATTTCTCATCAGTAGAAAGTGGGTAGTGTCTCTGAACAGATGTCAATATTAAGGTCACATAAAGGACAATAACAGAGCAAGCGAGTTTGTGTGTGTGTGTAGGATTCAACCGCACATGTTCGTGTGAGTTTTTTTTGTTCGTGAATGTGAGGTAATCTTTTCACTGTCACTGTCGATTTCAATGTAGAGCAAGGTGGGGCTGGCTGGCTTATATGAACTCGCCAGCGCGGGCTCCTGCGAGAATGGATCGGTAACCGCTGTGCTCCTTGCCGTCGTTTTCCTACAACTGAATAACAGGGACTGCCTGGCCTCAAACCTACTGGCTGAACCCAAGCGGCACATTCATCATGTTTCTCTGCGCGTTAAAAAACAGCCCTGGGAAGGATTTCATATTCACGTCACTCCGTACTAATCCCGTGGAATCAGAGACAAAGACAGCGTAATGGATGACGCCCTACAGACTGCTCCCAGGGACCGGCGCATGAAGTCTGACACACATTTTTCATATTCAGAGACCAGTGCATACATCACATCATGGGCGCAGATATCGCCACACCACTCCGTGTGGGGGTTTGATGGGGATGTGAGATGGGGTGGAAGAGACAGTGAGGCGGGCTTCTGCTAAGCGTGCATGTGTGTGTGTATGTGTGTGTGCGCGTGTGTGCGCATTTTAGAACAATGTCAGGTAGTAAAACGTCCGTATTGCAGCTTGCACACAAGGGGCCCCTGCAGACATGCACTCGCACAATTTAGGGGAAGGGAGAGTGTGTGTGTGTGTGTGTGTGTGTCTGTGGGATGATGTGGGGGTAGTGGGTAGACGTAGTACATCAGCTTTCTCCACCCTTACCCCAGCCCATCACTCGTTTCTCCTCTCCGTTTCACTCAATCTCTCCCACACATGCGTCCGCAGGGCGCCTGCTCGGTGTTATCCCGCTCCTTATCACCGCTGTACCATACATGAGCCGAAATCTGAGCAAACCTGCACCTATGGAATACCCTCCCGTTGCTCAGGTAGAGCTATCCATCACAAATATGCTAATGTTAGCTGTATCCAACCATGGAGTACCAGCACATAGTCTAGTGTCAAGTCTCAATGTTGCCGTACTGGAGCCACTTAATTAATCTCCTTGTGCTGGGGCAATGACTCCATCCGCCAGGGTATCCCTGGATTTGCCTAATTTGCTTAATTAATTAAACAAATGACTCTTCTTGAGCTCATATTTCAAAGCCGCAGAAACTTCTTGGTGGTGCCCACTGAGCCGTGCACTGTTTGGTTGCCACCGTGAGACGTTTCTCGAGGCGTAGCGAATAATAGCCCAGCCCATTCTTTGGCTTTGAGTGGGTGGGTGTCAATCATTCATTTGCAGCGGTGTGACTTATGGGCGCAGCATTCACCTTCATTGTAGGATTAAATTATGCATGCATTTGAATGTGACGTTATACTAAGAAAATAACTTTCAGCGATGTCTTTGCTTTATTTAGGAAAGAGGAGGGAATAATTTAAGCCATTTTGTTTCTCCCAGGGGAAGTGAAAACAAATAAAGAAAGCTTAGTATTTCTTCTTTTTTGATACAGCTTAATACTTCATGACAGAGAGACTCAGGGATCAGGAATATTTATATGTCATTTCATTCCATGCACCTGCGCACATGAAATGAAACGAAATATCGTTTCCCCCAGCCCACAGCAGTGCAACACAAAGACAAAAACACATAGCCAAACTACAAGAACACATATATCCAAACTACAAGAACACATATATTCAAACTACAAGAACACATGTAGCCAAACTAAAAAAAACAACAACTACAAAACACATATATCCAACATATATATATATATATATATATATATATATATACAGTATATATATATATATACAGTATATATATACAGTATATATATATAGTATATATATACAGTATATACAGTATATACAATATATATAGTATATATATATACATATATATACAGTATATATATATACAGTATATATATATACAGTATATATACATATATATATATATATATATATATATATATAAAAATTGCTGTCCAAGAGAACGAACGCCAGGATGACTGTCGGAACTGCCGGTCTGCATGGGCTAGCAGTTAGCTTAGCCTATCCTGCTTCTGTGTCCTGCCAGACCGCCCTCGGTGTTTCCTCCTCGGGCGCAGCTCCAGGCAGGGCCGTGGTCCCTGGGCCCACCGGACACAGCAGACCAAGCTCCCCCAGTCGATCCAGCGCCAGCTCTCCCAGGCAGACACCTTCGACACACCTCCCCACACTCCACACGATGACACCAAAAACACAGTCAACGCTAGGCGAGGCCGCCAGACTGCCAGAAGATAGATGAGGTTCACACATTTGCAGGTGTAACATGTTTTGTAGGGTGTCTCACTAGCCAAAAGTTCAGAGAGGTGGATGTTGAGACTTGAAAATTTGAATTAATGACTTATGACCCCACTGTTCTTGGTGACTATTGTAGAAGCAGCCTTTGCAGGGCACTTTAACCTAAAATGCATCAGATGAGCTGCCCAGTGGACTTCAGTAGAGGACAGAATTTGGTCTTTGCAGCTTTGAGGTTTTAAATGCAGTTATTAGGGACGCTGCTGAAAAAGCGCATTCTTGCTCCAGTTCCCTTCAAGCCTGCGTGTGAATGAAGGTAAAAAATTCCTTTGGCATGTACAGACTGAATTTTAATGCTATAAGAAAAGCATAGTTTCATGCAGTCAAAAGAAGGCATGGTTGACTGACTATTGGCAATACGGTAATATAATTTATTTTGTTGTCCAATTTAGAGCTAATGGAGAGTGCTGAGTTGAGGTCCGTGAATTTTATTAAATCTGTTATTTTCATTTTGGCAATGAGAAAAAGTTACATCATTTGATATGAATAGTAAGCTGTGTTGATGGCTTCCAAATAGTGTCTTATTTATTTTTTTATTTCTCCCCTTTTCATCTCAATTTGCCATGTCCAACTCTGTTCTTCGACAGTCCCGCTATTGCAGGGCCCCTATGGCGGTCGAGGAGGGCGTCAACTTCCACGTGCATCATCTGATACACGTGGAGCCCAGCCGACCGCAGCTTTACGCCTACTTGCTGCAGGTTTGTCCATCCATCCGTCCATTATCCAAGTCGCTTATCCTGCTCAGGGTCACAGGGATGCTCGAGCCTATTCCAGCAGTCATTGGGCGGCAGGCGAGGAGATACCCTGGACAGGCCGCCAGTGTCCAGGGGAACGTAATGCGCGTGCAGGCGCATGCTGTTTCTACCTACAGCTATAAAGTCACCCCGTCATCTGTCACTACATTTTTTTTAGATACTCTATTGATCCCCATAGCGAAATTATGCTCTGCATTTAACCCATCCTAGCTGTGTAGCTAGGAGTAGTGGGTAGCCACCGTGCAGCACCTGGGGACCAACTCCAGTTGTTCTTGCCATGCCTTGGTCAGGGGCACAGACGGGAGTATTAACCTTAACATGCATGTCTTTTTGATGGTGGGGAAACCAGAGCACCCAGAGAAAACCCACTGCAGACATGCGGAGAACATGCAAACTCCACACAGAAGACGATCTCTGATGACCCCCAAGGTTGGACAACCCTGGGCTTTGAACCCAGGACCTTCTTGCTGTGAGGCAACAGCACTAACCAATGTGCCACCGTGCCGCCCGATATTATATTATTATTATATGGTAATGATTATTACCCCTATCAACTCCTCAGCCCGGACTCATCTGCCAACTGTGGTCCCAGTGATCCCTAACCAGAGGCAACACTGGGGTTTGAATCGTGATCCTCAGTGCTGGGACACTGGCATGTCATCCTGCCAAACTGTATTGAGGGCAACCTAAAAATGTTCTTTTTTTTTAATGCTATTAGTTGCCTTTCTTTTTACTGGAAATGGATTATGCTCCCCTCCTCCCAAAAAAACACACACCGTGACTGAAAATAGATAAACTGAGCTGCTTATGGAAAATTTGCTTCACTTTTGTTTCCCTCTTAGGGCGGCCTCCACAGCTGTCATTTGGATATCAGCTTATTCCCTCTCCTGTATGCTATTTTATATGTATGTGTGTGTGTGTGTGTGTGTGTGTGTGTGTGTGTGTGTGTGTGTGTGTGTGTATATATATTTTTTTTTGTGATTTTGGTTTAGCGGTGTTGCTGAATGACTCTGCTTTACAGTCCACTTGGTCCTCTTGCGGTGAAATTATTCGATTTAGATCCAAATGAAAGAGTGCTATCCGGTTTCTTTGTATTCAACTTCCTAACCTTGTAATTCCTGTAGTAAAACGTATCTGTTTCGTGTAGCAGTTTGGCAGGAGGTACAAAAACTCCCGTCCCTTCTTAAAGTCCTCCATAATTAGGTAAAAAGACAGTAAAAAAAAAAAAATCAATAGCGGCATCATATGGAGAGTGGAAAAGTGGACGTTGCTGCTCGTAGCCTACTGTCCAGACATTGCCAAAGTGCTGTCAGAACTCGTGACCCGAGAAAAACAAATGACGGCAACGTTAAAAGTAGCGAGGAGCTTTTGGCTCACAGGGGTTAAATACTTTTGCAGGTTTTATAGGTGATCATACCGACGCCTGTGTATATCTTCCAAATAAATGAATTAGACTCCCTCTCCACCTTCCGCGGCTCCAAAGGCGTAATTCGGTAAGCGTCGAATGATGCTATTTAGAGTGGACTGAGTCGGCTGAATAGTGTTTAATGAGGACAGATATTGACAGCGGGGTCAAGTGGCAGTGGATGTTAGTTTACATTAGGATGCATAATGTGTGTGAGTGAGTCGTGTGTGTGTGTGTGTGTGTGTGTGTGTGTGTGTGTGTGTGTGTGTGTGTGTGTGTGTGTGTGTGTGTGTGTGTGGTGTCTAGCAAGGCGGGATGGGGAATAGCAGATAGCAGAGTGATCCCTCCAGACCGGTTCGCAGGGCAGAGAGGGTGGGCGTTGGGTGCCACAGGGCCTCTGCTTGCATTGCAGCAGGGGTTGGGCAGTAATTTGAAATATGGGCGGTATGTGAGGGTTGGCGAGGGCAACCCGAGTCCGCACAGGCAGACAATGCAAGAAACCTATGCTCTTGCCAATTCCCGAAATCAATTGCTGCTCCCTTGTTCAAAAAGGCCACGCTGTGAAATTTACACCAACACCATATGTGATTTATCCCTGGCCAGTGTAATAAACCCAAGTTATTCCCATATATGTGTTTGCATATGTGATATATTTGCCTTCTGATAACTCGATAGGTGTTGTAAAGGACTCGGCTGATGATTACATGCACGCCTCAACATCATGCACTATAACTATTCAAATCTCTTCTCTGCAGGGTTGGCTCTATAAGCTCTATCTCCGCCTCGTTGTTTTCCACAGTCGCCCCCCACAGTTGACAGGGGATGGTACGATTAGGAAGAGGAGAGTAGTAGCGATGATGTGCCACTGTAGCGTCACGTGATGGAAATCTTCCCCTCGTGGCCATATTGTACGCTTTCCCTAATTACCCAGATTAATGTCCCACTATCTCTAGATATTCACTTCTCATGTAAATTGGATAGTATTTAGGCCCAGTGTGCATTGCACTTTTACACATGGGTTGCTGATCTCGAGGATTAAGACTAGATATTGACTTAAAATAGCTAGATGTTGTATTTTCTCTGCATATTTAAAGGCAATAAAAAAAACATCCCAGCATCTTGTGTGTGTGTGTGTGTGTGTGCATGCGTGCATGCGTGTATGTGCATTTGATTGTATTTTTTTTTGCGTGTGTGTCTGTCCAAATAGGAGGGAGAGTGAGGCCTTTTTTTTAATGGATTTTTTTTCTTTCCCAATTGTACCCGGCCAATTACCCCACTCTTCCAAGCTGTCCCGGTCGCTGCTCCACCCCCTCTGCTGATCTGGGGAGGGCTGCAGACTACCACATACCTCCTCCGATACATGTGGAGTTGCCAGCCGCTTCTTTTCACTTGACAGTGAGGAGTTTCACCAGGGGGACGTAGCGCATGGGAGGATCACGCTATTCCCCCCAGTTCCCCCTCATCCCCCAACAGGTGCCCTGATTGACCAGAGGAGGCGCTAGCGCGGCGACCAGGACACATACCCACATTCAGCTTTCCACCCGCAGACGCGGCCAATTGTATCTGTAGGGATGCCCGACCAAGCTGGAGGTAACATGGGGATTCGAATTGGCGATCCCCGTGTTGGTAGGCAATGGAATAGATCCCTGGCTGGGCTACCCGGATGCGCTATGAGTGAGGCCATTTTTTAAAACATTAATTTGTCTTACTTGCTGGCTGAATGTGGCATTGACAATTGATCAGCTTGTGATTGGGCTTGTGTGTGGGTTTGTGTGTTTTGGTTTCATTGTTTTCTTTGGGGTTTTTTTGTCGCCTTTGGGCATTGTTTATTGACATGGAGACACACAGATCATGTTTCAACGGACACATCCTGGGAGCCGGTGAATGCTTACTTTATCTTGTGTAACACCCATGTTCGACAGCAACAAAACAGCAAACGGTAAAGTGCTGTTTGGCTGGCCACAGCTTAGATAATGCAGTAGTGTTTCTGGACGGATCAGGTCAGCGTAATAATCGCTTTTGAGCAGTGCAAGCGATCATCCAGACTACTAGTGACGGAGGCGTGGTCCCTGTTCTGAAATTAAGAATTTGCTGACTCATGGGATTTGCTAACCAAGTGCTTCTCTACTTCTGTTTGTGTATGCAAGACGAGCATTGATTATAGCCTTGTGCCCGGTGTCGAATGTGGCATTGTAGCTAACTGTATTGTTTGCTAATGTGCAGGGGGCAATTGGGGGCATCGATAGACTTGTGAGAGAAAAAACTGCCACTGTTTCTGTAGCTTAGAGGAAATGGTGAGTCAATACTGCCTTTATTTTACCAGCACTGGAAATGGGGGGGGGGGGTTTATTAGTTATCACACCATTTTATCTCGTTGACTATTTCTCTCTCTTATGTCACTCGAGCCGTGAGTGTGAATTTTAAACTTTGTATACGCAGAGAATACTAAAGATCTAATTACATTTGCCCGGAACCAAAGTTCACCATGCAGTGGACCAATTACAAGCAAGACTGTGTGCTGGCCCGCCCCTCCAACAACCACCCCCAACCCCAACAGTCCCCCCCACCCACCCACACCCCATTTGCCTCGATCTCCTTCATTGAATACGCAAAGCGTACTCAGGAAGCGGTGCTCTCGGCCTAGAGAATCAATATGAAGTATTGTAAAGTCTGCATTTGGAGCAAAGGCTAGGGGATCAAATGTTACTGTGGTGCAGATTAGCCCAACATACCATGAGGATAAGAGAGAGAGAGAGAGAGAGGAGGGGTGGGGATGGATACTGGAGAGTGGCCTTGTAGGGGAATTCAATACCGCCATTGACAAAAGAAGGCCTCTATTGTAGAAGAGCCGGTTCCCTTTGGGAATCTGCTCCATTTCCTTATTAATTGTGCTCTCATTAAAATAAAAGGATGGAGTAGGAGGGGTGGGAAGAAAGAGAGGGAGAGAGAGGAAGAGTAGCTCCTTAGCTTGGTCGCCTTGACTTTCTTATTTGGAAGGATACCAAGGTTTCCGCACCTTGCGCTTTTTAGTGTGTAGCATGCTGAGGGGTATAAAGGTATATTTATAATGTCATATTTTGCAGTATGTATTTAATGCACTACAGAAATATACAAATAAACAAGCATGCATGTATACACACACATACACACACAAATTAACAGATATGCATTTAGAAATATGAATTAGTGGCCCCCTCAGTTTACAATAAATGCAACAAAAATTCTAAAAGTTGGTGTAAGATGGAGGATAATGAAATAGATAACAGAAAATGAGGTAGGTAGTCTTCTCTTTATTGTATTTACATAGATTCTATTAAAGACCAACTAAAGCTAATGTAATGTAACTATACTATGATTTAAATTTTGCACTCATTGCTAACCATGGTGGCCCAGTGGTTAGCGCTGTTGCCTCACAGCAAGAAGCTCTTGGGTTCGACCCACGGGGTTGTCCAACCTTGGAGGTCTCACAGCAAGAAGGTCCTGGGTTCGAACCATGGGGTTGTACAACCTTGGAGGCCATCCCAGGTCGTCTTCTGTGTGGAGTTTGCATGTTCCCACCGTGTCTGTGTGGGTTTCCTCCGGGTGCTCCGGTTTCCTCCCACAGTCCAAAGACATGTAGGTCAGGTGAATCGGACTTACTACCACCTCATCTCACCTAAGTCGTCTTTCAGGATGCCCTGACTTACTAAATTGTCCCTAGGTGTGAATGTGTCTGCCCTGGAATGGACTGGCGACCTGTCCGGGGTGTTTCCTCGCCTTCTGCCCTATGACTGCTGGGATAGGCTCCAGCATCCCGCGACCTTAATTAGGATAAGCCGTTTGGAAAATGGAATGGATGGATGAATATTGGGGCACCATTTTCCAGAGGAAAGGAAATAAGATAAACCAAATTAATCAGTCACAGATCTGAAAGTTGTGAACTCTAAATTCATTCATGCAGCGGCTTGGTTAGTGTTTGGGCTTCCTTGTGGTCTTTGAATGATATTTTCTTGAGGAGATTTAAACTCATCAGCAGAAGTTGAAAATACAAGCCCAAGTGTAAAGAGAAACACGAGGACCTGGCATAAAGGAAAACGTCTTAAAAATCAGAGCAGAGCTCAAAGCCTAGGGGGCATTCAAAAAGAACAAGCCCAAAAAGAAAGAGAGCGCTGTAAAGGTATAAACAGCTTTTATAGTTGTGGGCGGGTATTAAGCGAAAAATGACTCGTGGGCTTTTGGGGGAATGAACCATCCATCCATCCATTATCCAAGCCACTTATCCAAGTTCGGGTCGCGGGAGGCTGGAGCCTATCCCAGCAGTCATTGAATGAACCGTGAACCATGAACCATGAATGAGTCATTGAATAAACCATGTTTACTAATTTCTTTGCTTGAGCAGGAACACTATCTTTCCTTCAAGTGAAGAGGAATAATCTTATTAAATAAAGTCTATGTGCCTTTAATTAGCCTAGATACTTACTAATTTTTTTAGTCAATGTTGACACTTAATGTAATTCTACAGGCAAAACTTAGAAATTGGATAACGCAAATCACAAAAGTGAATGCAGAATAAAGTGAATGCAGAATAAAGAAAACCCTATTTCTATTAACCGTGGCTAGCACTAAGTGGAAGTAGCTTACATTTCAATTCAAGAAATTATTATTCAAATCATTACTAGATAATGCATTAAATTATTAATTTCAAAGAAATCAATTCAGTAATGGTAATTCAACTGTCAATAATTCAGATGCTTGTCCTAACAAAAACAGTCGCTGGATGGCAGTGTGGCCACATGGCAAACAGTGCATTAAATCTTAATTTTAATAACTTAGTCATTTTATATCGCGGATAAGGGAGTTGAACTATTTTTCAGGTAAACATTTGCTGAGTAATATTAACTGGCTTACTAGATGGTTAAACAGTTATTTCACATTAATTCAGACGTTTACAGAATTAGAGAGAGGTACAGTCATCCCAGGAACTCTAAAGGATTTATGACCTTAGATAAAGTGGGCACTTAGCAGTCTCCAAGGTTTTGGGAGTGTGTGTGTGTGTGTGTGTGTGTGTGTGTGTGTGAGAGAGAGAGAGAGAGAGAGAGAGGATCAAGAAGGTCTTCAATAAAACAAGTTCTTCTTTCCTGTAAAGTTCAAAAGTAATTTATGATTATAAAATAAGAAATATATTAGAGAGAGAGAGAGAGAGAGCGTTCAATTCATTGTCCCCTCTCCATCATATGGTGAGGTGAGAGTTTCTGTCTTGTGTTGGGACGATATTAAAAGAGGCCAGATCATGCTTCTTGGGGTGTCCCCCTTTCCTTTAGTGTGTTATAAAGCTAGGAGGTGCATGTAAAATGTCTGCAGAGTTACAAAACCAAAAATCCAAGCCAAAGAGAGTCATTCCCTCTGACAGAACACGGCTTCTGAATTTCCTGAAACGCTTCGTTTGTAGTCCAGCTTTTCCATCCGTTACTTATCAACATCACTTGTAACACAATTTCATAATGCCTGCCTAACCAGCTAGTTTTGCCCACCCAAACAAAGCTAGGAAGACTGGAGGCGGGAAGCCTCCAACAAAGCATGGTAGAGCGGAAACCGGCGTCGTGCAAAGGTGCATAGCTCCTGATAGGAAGCAGAGGGGAACCATCAGGCATCAGGCCATACTGCTTCACTGAGGGAGACTGAAGAACTTAGTCACTTAGATGGGTGATGAAACGTTTCTCCCAATAAACGTAACGTCCAGATGAACTGATTCTACTTTCTGACTTTTTCTAGACTATACGAACTCTTATTAAAAACAGATGACCCTTTGTCTTTGCCAACCACAGTGGGAAAGAGACCTTGGTGTCACCACCAATGTTGCCTTCTGAAATTATATTTGTAATAACACATTTTCTATGACAAGCAATTCAAAAATGCTACTTATCCAGTAAAAAGTCTTGCATAGAGCATATATCACCCAACACCAAATGTTCAACATGGGATCCCTAGACAATGACACTTGATCACATCGTATACTCAATACCACATATGATTACTTCCATGCCATTTGGCTCTGCTCAGCTATGCACACATTCTGGACCAACATAGTTAATAATCTCTCCTCTCTCCTGGGCCACAGCATTCCAGTTTGCCCATCGGTTTGTGTTCTTGGAGATCTCTCCTAGGTGGAAACACCACCCCAACTGCAGCAACCCATTTTGATGGGCTTAACACATGCAAAGAAAACAGTTCTACTCAACTGAAGAAGTTGAAAGAATCTCATCTCACCCCAATAGTTACTCCTATTAATTGAATATATCTCTATGGAAAGACTAGTGGCATTATCCAAAAATGAAGTTGACTCATTTAATGAAATATGGGCTACTTTTGTCAGTGTCTTAGCACCATCTCTCAATACATACGTATAAGTATTTATGATCTTGGACTTTGTCGTGAATCTGTGGCATGTGGGGGCTCTCCTGGCTGCACCAGGTCCCTATTGTTGTGTGGGTGTCCTGCGGCTATGGGTGTTTCCTGGGAGCTGGGTGTTGTGGCTACAGGGGGGTCCCAGGCCTATTGGATGGGCTGTGGGGCGGGGGGGGGGGCATTGGTTCCCATTCCTGGGCTGGGCCACTGGAGGCGCAGGAAGGGTCTGTGCTTGCAGGCAGCACCTGTAGCCAGCTTATGGGTGCTTGTACAGGGTGCGTTCATGGGTTCGGGGCACGGGTTGTTTAGCGGTGGGCGCGGGTCAACGGATTGGGGTTGGGCCTCATGGCCAGCAGAAAGTCACACTGGTGGGGCCGCCCACCCTTGGGGCAGGGTGGTGGGGCTCTCATGTCTGTCCACATACCCTGTGGGGGGGGGTGTGCCAGGGTCATTGGGATGTGCCATCTGGTCATAGATGCTGGGTGGGCACGACCAAACCCTGGGTACTCCCGGGCCGGGTTTGCCAGGGTGGTGACTGCCCTTGGGGGGAGGGGTGTGTGTGGTCTCCTCGCTGCTCTTAGCACATGGGGTACTTCTTGCGGGGGGGCTGGCTGTATCCATGTTTGTGGCCTGCATATGTGGTGGCGGGGCCCCCTGCATCACCCGGCCCCCCATACTGTGGCCTGGGTTGGGTGTATTTGGCTACACGTGTCTATGCTCACTGTTTGCGGCTGGATGGGGCATCTACCTGGCGGCGGTGTGGCAGGCCTCTCCTCTATGTCGGGCATGGTTGGGGATGGGGCGCCCCCCTGCCTGCCTGCTGGGTGGGCGGTGTTGGCGGTGCGTTGGTCTGTTGGTTGCAGGGCCCGGCTCCAAGCCTGCAGTCTTTGCTTGCCGTTGGCAGCTCAGGTCCCGCGTCTGCAGATAAGCCCTGTGCCTGCGCCTGAGGGTTGGCGCTGGGGGTGCGCTTCGGGGGTGCTAGCCCAACTTGTGCTTTTGAGGACTGGTTTGTGCTCCTCGAGGGCATGCGTGGCTGTTGATCTGCAGGCTTCTGGCCCCCCTGTGGGCATGGTGTTCCTCTGGGGTTGTGGTGATTTTGTCTCCGGCTGAGGCACTTTGATAAGTTACAGATCTCAGACACCAGAATTTATTGGGATTAATCCGGTGAACTCACAGGTGGACACTTCACATACACATAGTTGGACTTATCACATACACATACACACTACTAGCGTCTGCCTCACACAATCCGTGGAACACTCCGGATTACATCCTTCTTGGTCCTCTCTCCCCCTTTTTTCCATTCTTCTTTTTCACTATACCTGCTATCCTAAACTGATATCGATAAGATCACTTTAATGGTTTTGTCGAACACATGCTAGCGTCTGTTTCTATGTCTTAACATTTTTTTCTCAAGTATGTACACACACACACACACACACACACACACACACACACACACACACACACACACACACACACCACCTCCTTCTCTATAGACACCTACAGTGTCAAGCTCTGGGGGTCGCCGCTTGCCCTCAATCCTGCACCCCAGCCGTCAGGCTCTGCAGATATTATTAATTTAGTCTATGGATCATACACACATACACTCACCAACACCACACACACACACACACACACACACACAGACTCCTCCTCTTCTTCCCACCTCCTCCAAACTGTACTCCCTGAAACAGCCCACGGCCCACTGCTTGGGGTCCCCAGATGCCCCTGGGAGTGGAGAAATGATAGGATTGAGTGCCTTCCTCCAGTGTGCTTGTCTCACTTCTCACTTTGCAACAGGCACAAGACAACATGCATTAGTGTGTGCACAAACACACATTTATTAGTGGCTCATATCAAACGAGATAAAGATGCCAATAAACTATTGCCATTTGGATGTTTGATATAACTTCACAGCGGAGCTACTTTTCTTTCTAATGACCATGTGTTTGTTCTTTTTCTTATCTATTCCAGAAGAGTGTACCCCTTTGCTACAGGGATCGTTTACAACCGACTGTTTCGGACAACACATATACAAGTGTAGATACACATGTAATTTTTTAAAATATTCCTTAAAAAATGGTTCCTTAAACGTTAGGTTGGTCGGGTTGAGTCGGAGGTTGTTTTTTGTTTTTTTTTTGTTGGGGGGGGATTATTTTGTTGTTTTTTACGGATGGTTGGGTGCACTAAGGGTGGGAGAGTCACAATTCTCTCCATCCAAAAAGCAGAGAGCAATCTCCCTGTGTGATAGGGTCCCCGCCGAAGACCCTACAAAAGACCAACTGTCTCAAGTGAGAAAAATTGCAGGTGCACATTCCCCAGTCGTGCACCCCCTTCCTCCGCCTTTTCCACACCCACATATTCATGCCAAGCGATCAAGCACATGCATACACATTCACACACGCCATATATCTCTCTCTCTGTCCCCCCCCCCCACACACACTCTCTCCCCTATGATCGCTGGCCCTCATTTGGCAGCATGGGGGGGGTGAGATCCCTTTTCACTGTGATAATGCACTCCTTTCTGCCCTGTGAGACAGACTGAGGAAAGGATTGAAACCGAAGAGCCAGGGAGCGGGGTGTCACTCCACAGCAGGCGACTTCTTCCAACAATATGGCATGCTGTTTTTCTATAAATCTGCTGTACTGTACTTCAGCTGTGCAGGGCATGTGGTATCTCCGTGATGGATGATATATGTGTCTCGAAAAGAATAGGCTTCGGAGGTGATGTAATGATTTTCAAGGATGCTCTTTTAAATGGAAGGTCTAGGTTCAAACATGAACTCAGAGACCAGAGTCCTGATCACTGCTTCCCGACCAGCTCCGGGGTTGCTGGCAGAGAGTGACAATTCAGTGGACCTCATTCATCAATTGTTCGTATGCACAAATTTTTTCTTACACACCCATGGAATTTTTTTTTTTAGCTCTCAAGATTGTCTTGACAGTCAGAAGCAAAGCCTGAGAGTTATTTGTAATTCCTTCCCCCTAATGTCTATTGTCTAGCTCTTGCAACAAGCAATCGCCCAGGTAAATTCAGGGGTTAGCCAAGTTCTACACTGGTCTAAAAAAAAATCCCATGGGTGTGTAAAAACAAATTTGTATGTATGAACAATTGATGCATGAGGCTCAGTATTTGTATTATAAGATAAAATTTAAATCAATGTATGCAACTGATGAAGCTACTCGTGTCTGCTGTTAGTAGGTTTTGCGACTATATAATTCTATTTTTTGTGTTTTGATGGGGCCACCAGCCAAAATTTTGGTGTGCTATCACCGATCATGGCTCCAGACTCGCTCGCATGAAACCACATGCAGCACGTTTTGCCCACGGTGTCATATTTCTCGCTCCTTATCCCTGACAGATTTTAAAATGTTGTGCTTTAAGATCTGCGGCGCAGCTCATTCATTGCTCGAGTGCCACATATTTGATTGACACACAAGTTTGATTTTTATTTATTTGTTTATCCTTCATGTGGACTGATTACTGCTTTTATAATCTTCCCTTTTGAGTAATGGAATGCCCAAATATATTTATATTCAGGAGCAGGAGAAGAAGAGAGGGATAAAAGAAATAAAAGAAATAAAGAAAAAATATTCAGGAGCATTAATTTTTTTCCCTCCTCTGGTGGGCAATTTATTTTGTTGAGCTACACTTCCTTCCTATTTTCTTTACCAGTGCACATTGAGCCTTGAGTTTAATATATGGCCATTACAGACACACCGGTTTACTCTCAGAAATGCTCTGGGATATGGTGTCTGGGGTTGCTGGGCCTTTCTTGAAGGGTGTGGTTGTTTTGTGTCTATGTGTTTTGTATGTCTGTTCTACTGCAGGAGTGCCCAATTCCAGGCCTCGAGCGCCGCAGTGTCTGTGGGTATTTGTTCCAACCATGCACTACACCACCTGATTTAACTAATTACCTCACCTCTTGGACCAAGGAGGGAAAGGAATTAGTTAAATCAGGTGGTGTAGTGCATGGTTGCAACAAATATCTGCAGACACTGCGGCCCTTGAGGCCTGGAGTTGGGCACACCTGTTCTACTGTAACTAATGAATCTTGCCACCTGTACAACCTTGTATTGCACTTTGGGATCCAACTACTTCTGAGCCTTTGTTTGACCAGTGTCAGTACCATCGTTAATTTTTTGCTTCTAGACTGGATGATGTCAAAGTATTAGAAATAATTCACTGGAATATTAGGAGTCTTGTGCCTAAAATTGACTTACTTCGTGGATGGCTCCTATGTAAGCCTAACATTAATGCACTCTCTGAAACCTGCCTAAACAGTAACATTTTAGATAATGACATTAATCTCACAAATTGTGTTCTATATAGATCTGATAATGTGCTCCAGGAGTTGAGGTGTGGCTATATATGTTTCCTCTGATCTCATATCTGAGGTAATCATACCCTTAGTTGAACCTCTACACTTTTAATATGTTTTTGTTAAGGTCATTTTTCATGCAAATAAGTAAACTATTGGTAGCATGTATAGGCCACCCTTTTCGCCTGCAGTCCTTAAACTGCCTGATTTCCACCATCAATTCAATTTCTTGTAGAGATGAAATCATCTTTCTGGGTGATTTCAACAAAAACTGGTTAGATAAGTCATCTGACAAAGAAAAACATATACTTAGTAGCCTAAATGTTTACCCAACTAATTAATGAGCCAACTCGAATCACTCCTAGAACCCAATGTCTTCTTGACTAGATACTCGTTTCACACCCAAATAGAATCTTAAAGGCAGGTCTGATTGCTTCAGCCATTACTCAGTTGTCCACTGTGTATGGAAAATCAATCTACGTAAATCGTCACCAAGACTGATCAAAATCAGACAATACGAGAAATTGAATTCATATTCATTTATTAATGATTTGATCACTATTAATTGGTAGAGATACCAATTAATACCTAATGTACAAGATGCCTGGGATTTTCTCTACACTGAGTTCATGGATGGTGTGGACAAACATACTCTTTGGAAAACTGCTAAGCTCAAGGGTAAACATCGTCCTTGGATCAGCCCAGAACTTATTGTTCTCTTTAGGCAGAGGGACAAAGCATGGTTAAAATTCCATCAGAGAAGGCATAATGCTTATTGGGAGGTATACAGGCAGCTGAGAAATATGAGCAAGACAAGAACCCATAATGCAAAATCTAACTACTATAAAAAATGTCTCACTTGGGATTTTAAGAACCCTAAGCAATCCTGGAGCAAACTCAAAACCATTATTAACACATCAGCTAAACATTCTATCAATCAAATAAGAGTTGCCAATACAATTTTACATGACTCTTTATCTGTTGTCCAAGTATTCAATTGGTATTTCTCCTCTGTCTGTTCTACCTCATTTATTGATAATATTGCACCATGTTCCAGTTCTTTTTCCTTTAGGAATATTTTACCTAGAGAGGGTCAGATTGCTATTAATGAATTAAATATGAAAAGTGGTGCTGGACTTGATGGATTAGAAAACAGGTTTATCAAACTCGCCCCTCATTATGTATCCACTTGCTGATTTATTCAATCTTTTTTTGTCCACCTGTGAATTATCTGCTATCTGGAAATGCGCACGCACCACTCCACTCCATAAAGGAGGCGATGTACTCGATCTTAACAATTATAGACCTTATATCCATTGTCTCTTCTATTGCCAAAGTCTTCGAAAAGTTAATTTATAATCAACTTTCACACTATCTCAGTATCAACAATATTTTATCATCATCTCAGGATTCAGACCTAACCACTCCACAACCACTGCCTTACTTAAATTTGTCAATGATGTGTTCTCTGCTTCGGCTAAATGATGAACCAACAGGACCAAACTTTATTGATTCAACTAAAGCTTTCGATTACGTTGATCACTATCTGCTCTTAGATAGACTCCATGCTCTCAGCCTTTCTGAAAATGCATTTCTTTGGTTCAGTTCATACCTTCATAACAGAAAACAATGTCATCTTACATTGGAATAAGTCTGACCCGTTGATTCAACAAAGAGGTGTGCCCTAGGGTTGAACATTGGGACCACTTCTCTAATGTAAAAAAATTATCATCAATTTTCTAAAACTGTTGTGTTCAACTTTATGGTAATGACACTGTCATATATACATCCAAACTTTGTCTACCATAAATTACAGCTTTTCTTCAGTCTGATTTCACCAATTTACAAGATTGCCTTTCATTTAATAAACTATTGAGCAATAAAACAAAGTCCTATATTATGATCTTTGGTACCAGACAGAAACTCAAATCCAAACCCGGTTCTTGTGTATTCTTCTTTTGGCTGCTCCTGTTAGGGGTCGCCACAGCGGATCATCCATTTCCATCTCTTCCTGTACTCAGCATCTTCCTCTCTCACGCCAACCACCTGCTTGTCCTCTCTCACCACATCCATAAACCTCCTCTTTCGCCTTCCTCTTTTCCTCTTGCCTGGAAGCTCCAGCTTCAGCATCCTTCTCCCAATATACCCAGTATCTCTCCTCCGCATATATGTCCAAACCATCTCAATCTTGCCTCTCTGGCTTTGTCTCCAAAGCATCCAAACTGAGCTGTCCCTCCTGATATATTCATTCCTAATCCTGTCCATCTTCGTCACTCCCAACGAAATCTTAGCATCTTCAATACTGCCACCTCCAGTGCCACCTCCTGTCTTTTCGTCAGTGCCACCATCTGCAAACTATACAACATATCTGGTCTCACTACCATCTTGTAAACCGTCCCTTTCACTCTTGCTGGTACCGTTCTGTCACAAATCACTCCTGACACTCTTCTGCACCATTCCACCCTGTCTGCACTCTCTTCTTCACCTCTCTTCTACATTCCCCGTTACTTTGAACAGTTGACCCAAAGTATTTAAACTTATCCCCCTTTGCCACCTCTACTCCTTGCATCCTCACCATTCTGCTGTCCTGCCTCTCATTAACACATATGTATTCCGTCTTTCTCCAACTGCCTCTCATTTCTCCTCTGTCCAGTGCATACCTTCACCTCTCCAGGCTCTCCTCAACCTGCTCCCTACTCTCACTCCAGATCAGTGTCATCCACGAACATCATAGTCCACAGAGACTCCTGCCTGATGTCATCCGTCAACCTGTCCATTACCATTGCAAACAAGAAAGGGCTCAGAGCTGATCCTTGATGTAATCCCACCTCCACCTTGAACCCATCCGTCATTCCTACTGCACACCTCACCACTGCCACACTGCCCTCATACATATCCTGCAACACTCTTACATACTTCTCTGCCACTCCTGACTTCCTCATACTATACCACACCTCCTCTTTCAGCACCCTGTCATATGCTTTCTCTAAATCCACAAAGACACAATGTAACTCCTTCTGGCCTTCTCTATACTTCTCCACCAATTCTCTCAAAGCAAACATCGTATTTGTGGTGGTCTTGCGTGGCATGAAGCCATACTGCTACTCACTAATCATCACCTCTCCTCTTAACTTAGCTTCCACTGCTCTTTCCCATAACTTCTTGCTGTGGCTGATCAACTTTATACCTCTGTAGTTACTACAGCTGTACACATTGTCCAACCTCACATACAACTTGCCATATGCATTTTCCTATGCCTTCGCCACCTGTCTTTTTGCCTTACGTTACATTTCCTTGTACTGCTGTCTACTTTCTTCATCTCTCTATCCTAATTCTTCTTCACCAACCTCTTTCTCCATATAATTTCCTGTATTTCCTCATTCCACTGCCAAGTCTCCTAGTCATCCTTCCTCTGTCCAGATGACACCAAATACTTTCCTAGCTGTCTCCCTTACCATTTCTGCAGTAGTTGCTCAACCATCTGGCAACTCTTCACTACCACCCAGTGCCTGTCTTAACTCCTCTCTGAACTCCACACAACAGTCTTCTTCTACGTCCACCATTTGATCATTGGCTGTGCCTTCACTTTCTTCCTCTTCTTGATCTCCAAAGTCATCAGACCACCATCCCATGCTGCCTAGCTATGTTCTCCCCTTCCACCACCTTGCGGTCTCCAATCTCTTTGATTTCAGATTGCACCTCCTGAATAAGAAAGTCCACCTGAGTGCGCATTCCTCCATTCTTGTATGTCACCCTGTGTTCCTCCCGCTTCTTGAAATACATATTCACCACAGCCATTTCCATCCTTTTCGTAAAATCCACCGCCATCAGTTCCTCCACATTCCTCTTTGACACCATACCAACCCATAACCTCTTCATAACCTTTGTTCCCTTCACCAATATGCCTATTGATATTGGGACCGGCTCTAAGATAGCTATTAGCACTAAGAATGATATTGGGACCAGCACTAAGAATAATACTGGGACCGGCACTAAGAATGACTGGCACTAAGAATGCTATTAGCACTAAGAATGATATTGGGACTGGCACTAAGAATGGGACCGGCACTTGGGACTGGCACTAAGAATGCACTGGCTTGTGCATCCCCAGTGGCTGAGTTAAACCCGGTTTTTGTGTAACAACCTGTAATGACGGCACTCCTCATCATAAAGTTGATATTAAATACCAGTGTATAGCTTGATTCCGAACTCTCATTCAAACAAAACATTATTTATTATGTAAAGTCAACTTTGGAATTAATGTTTTACATCGATCTTGTAATTGTTTTACATGCAGTGCTTGTAAGAAACTTGCCTCTCAACTTAAATTTGACTATGGTGATGTTGTCTATCAAGATGCATTAAAATCAGATCTTGTTCCTCTTAACACAAGATATAACAGACTGCAGATTTGTCCTCGCATGTCCTTGTCTCACTGTACAGTGTATGATACACTTAAATGGCCTTCTCTAAATGTAAGAAAACACATTCACTGGTTTCAATTTATATTTAGATGTATTCATTTCAAATGTCCTCCTTATTTACAGCAGTATCTTGTTCCCCTTTACTTCAAATTATCAAATTGGGCACTTTGCTTGGCACTATTTCTCTGTAAGCTGTGCTAAGAAAACAATTGGCAAAAGAGCTTTTTATGTTTAAAGCTCCAGCATATTAGAATAATTTACCTGTTGCTCTTAGATCCATTTCATTATTTCGTGTGTTTAAGCATGCCCTGTCTTCTTACTTTGAAATGGACTAATCTTGTTATCAATGAAGTTGTCACTGTTTATACCTGATTATATTCAGTGATCCATTCTATTGTTTTTCTAATAATGGCCACTTTGGCCACCTTGTGGTTGTATGTTTTCAATATCTTCATTAATTAATGTATGTTTGTTGTTGTTAGTCTGTTGTCTGTGTGTTCATTACTGTATTGATAACTGTGTTTCTGTTGTCAATCCTATGTTATGTAGTGATTGTGATATATGTATATGTTGGGACCCCTCAAAAACGAGATGGTACATCTTAAGGGGTTTATCCTAATAAATAAATTTTGAACAACATAGATGTTGATTCATGAATATTCAGAGTTAATTATCTCTGCACAATAACCTCATGTCTGCCGTACCTGCCATTTTGAATCTGGAGACAAAGGCAATCAAAGGAAACAGCAACAACAGCTGTGTCTCAGACGTAGCCGTCCAAGCAAACTGGAGCAACACATTTCCCTCCTCCGTATTCACCGCCGTGCTTTTGTTTTTGTTTTTGTCTAGTATTCATTATTTATTCTATCCATTATGAACAGTCTCTTTCACTCATCTTGTGTTCTTCTGTTCTGTTCCCGCATTGATTTTCCACTGGTCTCGTTTTCCTCCCCCGTCTCCCTTCCTTACCCATCTTTCCCTGGCTTTTCATCACATAAGCTTCTGTCCGTCAGCGCTAATGATTTGTGCGAACTATGCTCCGCAAGCCAGTGCACTTAGCTGCTCACAGACACCCCCCCCCCACCACCACCACCTTAGACAAAGCACACATCGGCAGGCATCAGCAAAGAGACATTTACTGCATATGCACCACTGTGTTGGTCATAGGTTCATGGGTTAATATTAGGACTACATCAATCGCCCATTCCCTGTTGGTCTCTTGTGAAAATATCCCAGTTCCTGCGGAAGGAAGAACAATGGCGGAATGAGTCGGGTTTAAAAATTGCCTGTCCTGAACGGTGTCACTTTGTGTGTTTAACATTGCTTGTACATGTTTGTGGTGTTTTTGCGCAAGGTTTTAGTATTGTTTAAGAAGAAGAAGAGAAAAAAAACCAGCCTCCCAACCCCCGGCGTTGATGCTGTACAGATCTATTAAATGTACATACACAAACATACGTGCAAGAGCACACATGCATGAAAAGTCCCCAAGGCCGCGAACATAGTGAACATTGCATTGTACATTCAGGGGCATTTGCTTTTTTTTTGTGCATGTGTTGATGTATGTGTGTGTTCTTGTTGAGGAGGGCAGTCAGCTGTCTAGCCCATTATGACACATGTCACCTCATTATTACACCCACACACACACACACACACACACACACACACATATATATATATATATATATATATATATATATCCATTATCCAAACTGCTTATCCTGCTCTCAGGGTCGCGGGGATGTTCGAGCCTATGCCAGCAGTCATTGGGCAGCGGGCGGCGAGACACCCTGGGCAGGCCACCAGGCCATCACAAGACCCCCCCCCCCCTCCACACACACACACACACCTAGCGACAATTTAGTACGTCTGATTCATATGAATATGAATATATATATGAATATATATATATATCTATGTATGTATATCTGTATATGTATATATATCTGTATATGTATATATATCTGTATATGTATATATATGTGTATATATATGTATATATATATATGTGTATGTATATATATGTGTGTATATATATATGTGTATATATATATATATATATATATATATATATATATATATATATATATATAGTGGTTTTTCCGAAACCTTCAATGGTGTTGTTATGAGTGCTCAACTAATGAGGAGTGGAATATCAATACTGATACAGGAAAAAACGTTTAATACGTTGCAGTACAGGCCTGTTTCGTGTGTCGCACACTTATTAGCAGCTGCTGAGTGCACAACGCACGAAACAGGCCTGTACTGCAATGTATTAAACTTTTTTTTCCTGTATCAGTATTTATATATATATATATATATATATATAAATAAACTTTTTTTTCCTGCATCTGTATTGATATTCCACTCCTCATTAGTTGAGCACTTATAACACCATTTACGGTTTCGGGAAAAAAAAGGCTACATATATATATATATATATATATATATATATATATATATATATATATATATATATATTATCCAAACCGCTTGTCCTGCTCTCAGGGTCGCGGGGATGCTGGAGCCTATCCCAGTACTCATTGGGCGGCAGGCGGGGAGACTTCCTGGAAAGGCTGCCAGACCATCACAGGGACCACACACACACACACACACACACACACACACACACACGCACACATTCACACCTAATGACAATTTAGTACGTCTGATTCATATGAATAAAAGCACAAAAAGAAGCACCATTATTTTTCCTCCTACATCTATATTGATATTCCACTCCTCATTAGTTGAGCACTTTTATCAAAACCATTGACAGTTTCTGGGGGGGAAAAACAAAAGCGCTGTCAATGTAATTGACAGCTGATGATTGTTTATGGCATGAAACAGGCTTGTGCTTGTAATTTACTTGACTCACTGGATTATAGTGTGTGTGTGTGTGCGTGTGTGTGTGTGCGTGCATATATATATATATATATATATATATATATATATATATATATATATATACACACACACACACACACACAACCACCCACAGCCAAAGTGTGCCTGTGTGTTTTCTGTGAAGAATGGGTTTCCTCAAGGTCCAGCCTCATCCTGGTTTGTGTCATCTGCTGGTTGCCTGCTGTGAAGTATGGTTGCAGTTCAGCTGCTTGACCTTTTACCTACTGCATGAAATAAACTATGATTACTCAAAGTGGAGACTAATTTTAGATATGACTACCCATCGCTTTATTCAAGCTGACTGATGTGACGCAGGCTTTTGGTAGCGGAGCTAAGTCTGAAAAATATCAAGCCAAGGTCTCAGTTAACTCGGTCAGAAAAAATAAGAGTTGCATATGCATGAAATCACATTTTAATTTTGTTCTCTGAATAATTTCTTGTTCTTCATTATGTAAGTAAACATTACAGCTTCGAGACTTAATTGGTATTAATTCATGCTGTTTCCCCTTTGGATATTAAACTGCGGTAAAAATCGCATTAAGAGAAGTATTGAATACAGAAATGGCCTAGGTTGGCCACAAAAACTTCCCTCCTTCATGGAAAACAGGGTGAGACGATGGGATTGATAGAGCCGACTTCCGTGCAATAATGCCTTTGATAAATGTGAATGCAAACAAATTCCTACAGGGACACACTGGAAGTAAGGTTCAATTTTATTTATTATTTTCTTTTTCTCATCTCAATTTGAAGTATTCCCTCATTGCCCACACTTCCCAGAGCCTCAAATTCCACAGGAGGAAGTCTCCCCGTTTTTCATGCAGCCCTCACACAACAAACACAAGAGATTTCATCTCAAGATTTCATCAACAACCAATATGTGGTTTTATGTAAATTGCATTACCCTTTTCCTCCGTTCCACGGCTTTAAAGCTGAAAAACACATTTGTTCTTGGTCTGCTGCAAACAAATAACTTGTTACTGAAATGTACTTTTGATGTGGTATGGAGGAGAGAGAGAAAAAAAAAACCCAAAATTGGTTTTTGGCGGTTTATTTTCAGCATCGAATCAACAGGTTGAAACTGATTAAACCCTTTTCCTGTCAATGCCACGGTGACCGAACGCACATGCAAAACACAAAAAAACACCCCATCGACGGCTGTCTTCCCAACGCACAGCTCGCATTGTGTTATTTCAAAGCCCGGGGATATTATCTATAAAGCTGTGATTGTTATCATAAAGCTAACACCAGGGCCGGTTTGTTAACGCTTCAGTTTACCTCTCTCGCAGTTTACTCTCACATTTGCACTATTGATGCATTTCGTATACATAGGGATTGATTTCACAGAGCAATATCGTGTGGTTTTATTGGGAAAAAAAACAACAACAACAAAACCCTGCAACTTATTGTCACCCTCTCGCACCTTCCGTCTGGTGGTGAAAAGAACTGTTTTTCTCAGGGTGATTTTGGTGCTTGTGCAGCACTGTGGGTGGCTATAGCAGTGAATGAAGTGTGCTGAGACGCTTCGTAGGGTTAAGAAAGACATGGCGAGGAGGCATATTGAGAGGCAGTTACCCACTTGACAGGTACAGTATGGAGGCTGCAGAAGTGGCGCGCTGCATTCCAATAAGAAAACACAGATACAGTCTAAGATAATGAGGCTAGATAAACCTGCTATTAACATGATTATATATGATATATAAAGATGTTGAAATAGAAGGATAAATAAATGAAAACAAACCCCCTTGCAATCTGTACGCACCGCCGGCAATTTGAGAAGATAACTTTCCTCGAAATGGCACATTGCATTGTAATATGAAAACTGATTAAAAGATACTATCTGAGCTAATCAGGCTATATATATACACTAGCTATTAAAACAATGATAAATATCTGATGTAATGGTATCAGAAATTATTAAATAAATGAAAATAAATCCACTTGCTGTTTCCACACACTGCTATGCCGCTTGAGAGTCGAGTCAGTTTTTATTTGTATAGTTCGTTGTCACAAATTACAAATTTGCCTTGGTGGGCTTTACAGCAACACAACAACCCTGTCCTAAGATGGACAAGCGTGCAACGGATGTTGTATGTACAGAATAAAACACAGTTTACACAATACAACATCGAAAGAGGATAACAGAATTATAATGGAACTATAAGATACATGAAGAATACGATGAGGAGGATGCCGAGCAGTGTCCAGAGATCATTCAATGCTTAGTAATTTCATTTTCTGACACCGGTGAAGCTGTTAGACGTCAAACATGGTCGTGTGCAGTTTATTTATCAATCAAGACAAAGAAGTACAGTGTTATTTATTATAAGGCGATTTGATTTGGTGCTTTTGTATTTGGGAGAATATTGGGTGACTTACATTGCACTGTATAGTATCAGAGTCGCACCGCTTGTCCCATGGCTAAATTTTGCCATAGTTTTGACCCGCAGCATGTGAAGGCAGAGAGATGAGCACCCTTGTGTCTTTCTCCTCACTCACAGACAAGGGGAAAAAAGTAAAATAAAATCAAGCTGTTGTTTCTCCTTTTTTAACATCAATTTAACCATGCAACCACAGGGGCATGTTGAGTCAGGTGTGGTCTTGGAGCTGTGTGTACATAAGTGTGTATGCTCCTGCAGGTGTGTGCCTAATAGAACGTGTTTGTTTGAACCAGGAGAGGAGCAGTGTGCATGTGTGTGTGTGGAGGTAGCAATGCAATGCATGCAGGCACACAAGGGTGGGTAACAGGAAGGAAGGGAGAGGGGGGAGGGGGAGGGGGGGGAATGAAAAGAAAGAAAATCGTCAAACAATGTCAGACATGACGGGGGCCCGAACAAAGCCCAGCTTGCTGTCAGGATCCACTGACACAGCGGCCGCCAGCTCCCCAGGCTAACCTCCGGCTTGGACCAGCTGACAAAACGCCACTTTACTGACATGAGGCTGGCCACATATATATCTCCACATGTCTCTTCACACACACAGGAAGGAAAGGAGAAATTACAATCATATGCTGAAGTTCAGGGTTATAGAAAAAATAGCAGAGTAATAATTGAGTGTAATACCGGCAAACGGTTTTAGAAACAGCGAAAGCGCCTATGAGGTCTGAATTAAATTGTAATCTTGTAAATTCTGGAAATTAGACTCAATTCAGCCCTTCTCAATGGCAATGTTTAAGTGCTTGAACCGAGGTAAGGCGAGAACCGCTGAGGTTTCGCTTAGTGCGAGTGGAATTGGAACTTACACACCAGAAAGGTTTTTAACACAAGACCTTTATGGTAGACTCGCTTCCCACTTCCTCCCTCCTCTCGCCGCGGCTCTGCTCGCAATGAATTGAAGAAGTGATTAATTAAATAAAAGTGCTTGTCGCTTGGAAAGTCACTTCACCCCCCATGTTCTGAGTACATGAATCAAGGCTTTATTCGCTGATGACAAGTCACTTGTTTTACACTTGCAAAGGCATACATGTTGCTGTCTGCCACAACTATTTCGCTTCATAGATTATCTGCTTATTTTCCTCCCATCACTACTGCAACCAGTTTAATAGCCTTTAATAGTGCAAGGTATTTATATTTTGCTATTATTTAGGATGACCTTGTCTCACTTTATGGTGTACTTGACTGGATTTATATATATATATATATATATATATATATATATATATATATATATATATATATATTTTAAAGATTTAGCAATCAGTTTTGATTACTCATCCATAGTAATTTCTGGCATTCTTTGCTTAGACGTCTCCGCTTTTTCATATCGTGGCGTTGGATTGGTCTTAGGTTGACGCACTTGCCAGTCAATAAACACAAGGCACATTGTCGCCAGTTACCGGATCAGCAAATTATTTTCTAATCTTTTATTCAAGCGTATTATCTATTGTCGTCGGCTGATGGTGAGTAAGGGTGTAGCTGCATTTGTGATTAAATGTGTTATCAAGCCTGATGTGCATCATATCAATTTCTATATTTTTTTTTGCATAACCGATAAAGCCGGGACATTGTCCTGCAACATCCGACTGTTGTTCCTGCATTAGGACTGGTTGCATCTGATCACCCTACAATGCAACTGTAAACACAGTGTTGTTGGTTTTGCCGTCGGCCTGCTTCCAACCTGCCTTTCTTCCACATGAGCAAGACCAGCTGGATGTTTATGTTTTTGAAGAGAGTCATCTAGTAAAATTCAATTTTTCAGCGGTTTTGATCAAGCATCTTAGCAGGGTATCTGCCCCCTCGGCCCCCCCGCCCCGCACACTTTGGAATAATTTGTTGACACCGAACATCTAATTTCCCTCCAAGCATGCTGGGATATCTTGTCCGAGACATGTTGAGGAGCTCATGTCACATTTTTCACCACCCAGTGAAGTGGCACACCAGCGTCCCTTTGCTGCTGGGTTTTGGGAGCATCTGGTGTGTTACCAGCTGACATGTCCCGATGGTTGTCCACGGAGGCGAGTAGAAACAAAAGAAATGGCTTGTTCATATGGCGAGGTGAACGGATTTCTGGGCGCTGTCACAGTAACTAATGCTACTTGCACATAGCGGCATCATTGGTCAAAGTGTCAAAAAGCCATCAAGAGTATTTGAAATGTTTGTCAATGCCAAAGTGCTTAAGGCTGATCAATGGCGTCGTCCTCGGCATGCCATTATAAACGTCATTCAGCAGCAAGAAGAGTTTGTCTCGTTTCGTCTCTATTTCCTATTTCCAGATTAAACTGTGAAGCATCTTGGCTTTTTGGGGAAGTCGTTGGAAAGCTGTATGTTAATAATTGGGATTGTACCTATTTCTACCAGTTATTGCCCTTAACAGAGTACAAACATTGTTCTATTGATACCGTTCTTGGAAATGCTTCGGAGGCCCCCGACAGTTCAATTCCTGGATAATTTTGTATTGAGTCTGAAGGCCTTTGAGATTTCCGTTGCCTCAGGCCATATGTAAACGTAATTTACTTGGGAGAGCAATTTGCTTGAATTGTTTCTCACTTCAAGATAAATAATCGGTCATGCATTATTGAAAATGCCATGCTTTTCACAGGAACCGTTCAGCGTTGTTTTCTGCCCTCTCCCTGCAGAGTAGCCACAGTGTTGGCTTTTATTTTTTTTTATGCCAACATTTTCAACAAATCTCATTCCCTGCAAAGTCGGGAGCGGGTGTGGCGGTCTCCCATTGCTCTAATGAAATAACGACATCTAGATTCATGCGCTAATTAATCACTGGCAATGTGGGCCGGACCCATCCGGCGACACTGGGTAGAGGAAGAGACGTTTGATTTGTTGAATCAGCGCTCTGTCCCGCTCGTCTCCTTCCCTCTTCCATCTCCATTTCTCTCATTAGTTCAATTCAATCGGGGCTCTTTTCAAGGGCCCCTTCAGTTTTCGGTTTGTGTTTCTACCGCTGGAAATGAGCCTGGCTCCACGGAGTGAAATATGTGATCTCTTCATGTTATTAGCCCAGATCCCCCCCCCTTTTGCTGGGGTCTTATTTGGCACCTTTCCAGATTCGCTGGTGGCACAAGTGGAGAGAACATGTTTACTGGGAAATTATCCACTGCATCTCATCTCACTCTCTTCAGTGGGAGACTGTAGATGTACTAAATAACTTTTTCTTTTTGAGAGAGAGGGAGCGAGAGAGAGCTCTCTTGTGTGTCCCCGGCAGCCATTTTAGCCAAGTGACGGCGGCTCATTTAGATAGACTCAGTAATCATGATATGTAGGGCGTTTGACCTGACAGCACACCTCTCTTTCTTGGGCAAAGTAAAACGTGTGCACCCCAAGGCCCCTGCTTTGTCATTAACGAGGACTTTTGAACGTCATTGTCAGTCTCCCCTGTCTGTATTTAAGTTGTCAGTAGCTTAAAAAAAAAGGGGGGGGTCTCTGTTAGTAACCCACAGGGCCTGAACACGCTTTCCTGTCCCTCTCCTCTATTGACACCAGCAAATTTAATCCTTTCTTACCAGGAGATGCTGGGAAATTTGGGGAAATTTGCTGCAACGTTTTGGATTTTTCTCGATTTTGGCAGCCTCTCTGGATAAAAGCGGCAGTGTTTCGTGGAAGAACGGCATCGGTTCGTGCAGGGCTTGCCTCTTGTCACCGAGATCTACGCTCCCTAGACTGGTAGCAGGAGCGTTTGTTTTGAAGAGACGAGCAAGAGATAATAGCAGTGAGACGTACAGCGACGAGGTGATTTGTCTGAATTTGCGGCTCTGCATCCCGTCTGTGTGGCAAATTGTTTGGTCAGATTTTGTTGGGGAAGCTGACCCAGAGACGAGCATTTGAAATCATTATATAGTCTTCATTAAATGTCTAATCTCCTTGCTGATGGTCTCATTTGATTATCTAGGTCATGTGGGGGCACCGGAATTAAACGGAGACTGATAATCGGTGGAAAACTCCTCGCAGCGGCTTTAAGAAAATCTCCACTGACAGGGCAGCAATCAGAGCTTCTCTTGTCCGTTGTATAGCAGGTCTCCTTTGAGTGGCTGTTGTTTTTAGAGCAAATGTGCTTGTCGCTGCACTTTTTCGGTCAGTAATTGCATTGTTTAAAAATTCCTGTTTGTGAATTCTGTTGGGTTTGTCTGCCCGTAAGTCTAGCGATTAAACCCATTGTGTTGAGGTATAAAAGTGCTGGATGGGCGTCCGGGTGGCGTAGCGGTCTGTTCCGTTGCCTACCAGCATGGGGCTCGCGGGTTCCAATCCCCGTGTTACCTCTGGCTTGGTCAGGCGTCTCTACAAACACAATCGGCCGTGTCTGCGGGTGGGAAGCCGGATGTGTGTGTGTGTGTCCAGGTCGCTGCACTAGCGCCTCCTCTGGTTGGTCGGGGTGCCTGTGCGGGAGGAAGGGGGAACGTGGGGGGGGGTAGCGTGATCCTCCCACACGCTACGTCCCCCTGGTGAAACGCCTTGCTGTCAGGTGAAAAGAAGCGTCTGGCGATTCCACATGTATCGGAGGAGGCATGTGGTAGTCTGCAGCCCTCCACGGATCGGCAGAGGGGTTGGAGCAGTGACCAGTAGTACAGCTTGGAAGATTGCGGTAATTGGCCAGATGCAATTGGGGAGAAAAAGGGGGGACCCCCCCCCAAAAAAGTGCTGGAATAATCTAGTCTGATTGCTATAGTTTCACCAGGCGAATTTGCTTTACCCCAACCCCCCATATTCAGCAGTACGGTTGTCAAGAGAATTATCCGGGGGGAAGCTGGTGAGAAGGAAAAAAATATACATACACTCCATACAAATGCCTCCATACAGTGTTAGCTAGCAAAAGGCAACAGAGAAAAGTGAGCAGAACGTAGGAGCTTAGGTAACAGGACGGACTTCCAATAAGACCCTGTTTCGATTTCCGATAGCTCCGTCAATGATGTGGGTAGGCGGACAGTGATACGTCGGCCCCCCCGGCTTCCTGCCCGCGGGCCCGGATGCTGGCCCCCGGCGCCCGAGGAATATGAGCCCTATCAATCACCGCCTCTGGGCACAAATGTAATTACACCACAGTTGTTGACCAGCCCGGTAATCCAAGACATAGCTGGCATGCAGTCGCTCGCTCACATTAGGGGATTGTCGGTGCCCCCGGCTCGGAGATGTTTGGCCCCCGACTCGCCCGTAGTTTTTTTTTTTCCATGCTTCTCTCGGAGGAGGTTGACTTGAATCGAGCCCTTGCCCTTACAGGGTTACCAGGTGGTGATGGATTATTCGTAGTTATTCGTGGGGTATGTTACCCCAGCGTTCCTTAGTGCTTAAAATAATCAGCTTTTAAGATGGTGTCATGGAAATCATTAAAAACAGTTTTTGTGTTGTTTTTAACACCCCCGCTCTTTCTTTCTTTCTTCTGCACTCCTTTCTTCGTTTCTGCACGTCGGATGCACGATAACTCCCAAACTAACTTACAAGTGCACACGGGGGGGAGGGGGGATCATTATTGTGGAAACCTTATTCCCTTTTTTTTTCTTTTTTCTTTTTTTGTGTTTTTCATTGTGAGCATGAGCGCATTTGTCGTTTATCTGAGTGCACCCGCGTACCTGTCAAGCCCGGGTCGCTCCTCTCCTCTCCTCTCTGCCCCCCTCGCTTTAAAAGACGCTCGGTACGATCCGGGCCGGCGGTGTTCAGAGGAGGAATCAAACTTTCCCATTGAAGGGCAGATAATTGATATCTTTCAGCTCTAAACCCGGGGTAATTATTGCACAGTCTGTGATGTTTCGGTGGCAAGTACACGGCTCGACGTTGCCGTTTAAATGATTTATGAGACAAAATGAGACGACATGATGCCGAGGAGCTTATCTTGTTTTTTCACTTCACTGCGTCGTGTTATGTATTCCCTTTGATTTTTGATTTTCTTTTCTTTTTTTCTTTTCTTTTCTTTCTTTCTTTCTTTTTTTTTTAGTCGGAGGTGAGAAATACTTCGGTATTGAAATGGACTGAAAAAAAAAAGCCTGTAGCGGGGGGGGGGTCCTCTTTACTACACAGTACATTGGATGAAATGCATAGAAACCCCATGTGTACCCCACCACACACACACGCACACATAAATACAGATTTAGCAAGTCTGCACACACACGCACGGGGCCCACACTCTCCGTACCGGTCCGTCCGTCCTGTGTGATTAATGCGTGTGGGGCACATTGTTCAGGCGCAGCTCCTGCAGTGCTGACACGCCTCTGAAAGGGTGTTTATGAAAATCTATAACTGCCCCAGCCACTCAGAACAACGTTTACATCGCCCATTCATTTTTCATTCCACCCTAAACACACAACTCCTCCGGTGCACCTCGACGTGTGTGTGTGTATGTGTGTGTGTGTGTGTGTGTTTGTTTAAATGGATCGGTGACAAGAAGAGGGAAAACAGAAACCTCCGGACTGGCTCCCTGCTCCCTGTCTCCGACCATTTGGCCTGAAAGCAAAAAAGAGAGTTGAGAGTTTTAGCAAATACACGGCCTGCTCTGACTTGAGGCTGTGAGGGACCCTCTGACCCCTCTGATCCCTCTGCACCCTGCCCTTGTGTCTTTGTGAAGCATATCTACAGAACTAAAGTACCTCATTCCATAAATGACAACGAGCGGTGATGATGAGTATGAGTTATGAATGCGGGTCCGCGGGGAAGTTTGAAGGACTCGAGTCCCGACACATTTTCCCTTTGACTCTGTTTCTCTGTCTGCTGCGTGTTTTTAATCTTTCACAGGCAACAGGGAGCACCCTGTTTTTCGACTTCTGACCGCGTCCATCTCTCTCTGGCTCTCTCTCTTTCGCTCTCTCTCACTCTCTCTCTTGCTGTCTCGCTCTCTCATTTTCTCTCTCTCTTGCTCACTCTCTTGCTCTCTTGCTCTGTCACTTTCTTGCTCTTGCTCTCTCTCTTTCTCTCACTCGCTCGCTGTCTATCTCTTTCTCTATCGCTCTCCCTCTCTGTCTCTTTCTCTATCGCTCACTCTCTTGCTCTCTTTCTCTCTCTCACTGTCTGTCTCTCTTTCTGTCTCGCTCACTCGCTTTATCGCTCACTCTCTTGCTCTCTTTCTCTTTCGCTCTCTCTCTTTATCTCTCTTTCTCTCATTCTCCCTCTCTCACTCTCACTCTCTCTCTTGCTCTCCCCCCCCCCCCCTCTCTCTTTTTCTCTCTCTCTCTCCAACCTATCCAGGTCCTGTCCTGTGTGCTTGTCACTCATCCTCCCACTCTAACCAGTAAATGTCTTGTCTGCCCACACCCTATGTCCCGGGCAGACCACATTCCTACATGGGCTTCTGTGCCGGACCTTTTGATTCAAACACCCTTCTCCATGTTCGCCCATCTGTCCCTGTGTTTTCCTGTAGGAGGGAACTGATTTATATTCAATACTCAGCCAGCCCTCATACCGAGACCTTACCAGGGGCCTCTTAAGTGTTTTTTAGCCTTTATTTATCTCAGGGAATTCAAATGAACATAGTTTTTTTTCTTCTTCTTCCCCGGCAACACGGCTTAATATCCTCTGTTCACTTCACACAGTTAAATGCATCGTCCAACTGGGAGCCGCCCAATATTGCCAGAGTCTTTTGCTCTTGGCAGCGTAGATGTTCGGTGGGAGGGAGCGGGGGTAAAGTGCCGTGTTGAAGGACACCTCAGTGGTAGTTACTGAAGGAGATTACAGCGCGACTCGTACATTTCCCCTGACTACATTTTTAAAATTTTACCCCCCCTTTCTCCCCAATTGTATCCAGCCAATTATCTCACACTTCCGAGCCGTCCCGGTCGCTGCTCCACCCCCTCTGCCGATCCAGGGAGGGCTGCAGACTACCACATGCCTCCTCCGATACATGTGGAGTCTTTTCACGTGACAGTGAGGAGTTTCACCAGGGGTCATAGCACATGGGAGGATCACGCTATTCCCCCCAGTTCCCCTCACCCCCCTCATTAGGCGCCCCGACCGACCAGAGGAGGCGCTAGTGCAGCGACCAGGGCACATACCCACATCCGACTTCCCACCCACAGACACGGCCGATTGTGTCTGTAGGGACACCCGACCAAGCCGGAGATAGCACAGGGATTCGAACCGGCGATCCCCATGTTGGTAGGCAATGGATTAGACCGCTATGCTACCCAGACGCCCCTGACTACATTGTTCTAACCATTACAGGGATTCAAACCTGCGGTCATTGCAAACAAAAGCTTTCTTTCCTACTTTAGAATAACTCTGTCTTCTTCTTTTTTCTTCAAACAACCCGGGTGTTACATTCATAGTTAGTTTTTGCTCTGATGCGTATGGGTTATGGTATCATTTCACACACTGGCTTCATTTTGGGAGATGTTGGATACGGGACCACCGCTTGACACAGCTTAACAACGCTGTCTTACGGGACAACCGAACACGAGTAACAGACATGTTGTAACAATTCCAGTTTAACCTGGTTATCCAAACCATGTGTTTGGAAGTGAAGACAACAGTGAAAGTTGAGTTATTACACAAAATGTCCAGTATTATCAATGGCTGATTGCATTGCCGATCTACTTCCTGGATCTACTTCCTTGCAGGAATGACTAGCCTATACTTACTGTAGTAGGAAGTAGTAGCCATCGATAAACTACCCGACCAGTGCAACTGAGAAGTCATAGATAACAGAAAGTCATGCACTTAATCTAACTGGATTATTAGGGGTTGTTGTTGTTGTTGGATAGGTTTAAGGCTCATGTTCAGTTGCCCTACAAGACACTGTTGTAAATCTGTCCAGCAGTGGTCCCATGTCCAAAATCTTCATAACAAAACCACTGAGTAGAATGATATTGTAATCGATATACATGTTGGCACTAACTGCTAAAATAAGACCTAACTTAAAAAAAAAAAAACAGACCACTGCTGCCACCAAAATGGTCTTTATGTTGAAATGACAAAGCCCTTAGGCTGGCAGATTAAAAAGAACTTTTTTTTTCTTCCATATTTTCCAGCAGCCTTCAGTCGAGCCCCGATACCCATGGCAGTGGTGAGGAGGGAGCTGTCATGTGAGAGTTACCCCATCGAGCTGCGCTGCCCGGGAACTGACGTCATCATGATCGAGAGCGCCAACTACGGCCGCACGGACGACAAGATCTGCGACGCCGACCCGGCACAGATGGAAAACACACGTTGCTACCTGCCGGACGCGTACAAGATCATGTCTCAAAGGTAGGTGCTTTCTGAGGTTGTAGACAATGTGGCATGAATCAAAAACCCTTCAGTCCTCTTGCACAACGTCATTACATGGGATATTCAGTCCACTAAAAAAGATGTTGATAATAATAATAATAATAATGAGCTATTTCCAGTGTCATTCAGCATGCAAAGATGAGGTTTTGTTAAATGCCTGTGGTTTTAATTCATCTATTTATTCATTTAAAAAAAATAAATTTTTAATCCCCCTTTTTCTCCCCAATTGCACCCGGTCAATCACCCCGCTCTTCCGAGCCGTCCCGGTCGCTGCTCCACCCCCTCTGCCGATCCGGGGAGGGCTGCAGACTACCACATGTTCTCCTTCGATACATGTGGAGTCGCCAGCCGCTTCTTTTCACCTGACAGTGAGGAGTTTCACCAGGGGTCATAGCACATGGGAGGGCCATAGCACGTGGGAGGATCACGCTATCCCCCCCACTCCCCACTCCCCACTCCTCACTCCTCTAGTTGCCCTTCCCCGAACAGGCGCCCCGACCGACCGACCGACCAGAGGAGGCGCTAGTGCAGCAACCAGGACACATACCCAAATCCGGCTTCCCAACCGCAGACACGGCCAACTGTGTTTGTTGGGATGCCTGACCAAGTTGGAGGCAACACGGGGATTCGAACCGGCGATCCCCGTGTTGGTAGGCAACGGAATAGACCGCCACGCCACCTGGACACCCCCCATTTTTGAAAATTTAAAGATGTTTTCGATAGTTCCAGTCCACCTATACTGTAATTTTACTGACGGTTGGATGAAATCCTCTGATCACGTAGTATGTCGATTATTAAATGTTGCAGTGTTGTAACTTCTAGACTATCTAATATCTGTCTCTGCCCACTTAATCAAAACATCCTGTTGTCTTTTGCTCTGTTTAATATGTTCTTATTTTGAAGGATATATATATATATATATAGGGCAGCATGCAGCATGATGGCGCAGTGGGTAGTGCAGTCACCTCACAGCAAGAAGGTCCTGGGTTTGAGCCCTGGGGTATTCCAACCTTGGGGGGTCATCCCAGGTCGTCCTCTGTGTGGAGTTTGCATGTTCTCCCCGTATCTGTGTGAGTTTCCTCCGGGTGCTCCGGTTTCCTCCCACAGTCCAAAGACATGTAGGTCAGGTGAATCTGCCGTACTGAAATTGTCCCTAGGTGTGTGTGTGTGTGTGTGTGTGTGTGTGTGTGTGTGTGTGTGTGTGTGTGTGTGTGTGTAGGCCTGCTGCCTAATGACTGCTGGATAGGCTCCAGCATCCCCGTGACCCTGAGAGCAGGATGAAGCGATTTGGATAATGGATGGATGGATGGATATCTCCTGTGATAAAGAAAAGCTGAATGCCAGTGTGTTCCATGCTATTTCAAAAACAAGCAAACAATTCAATCAGCAGAATGACTACTTTGATTGTAATTGGAAAATGACCAGAATAATGGCCATATCTCAAGTCGATAGATTATGCCGTAGTACAAAATGTGAAATCAGTTAGGTGAAATAAAATGAAACTTTTTTTCTTAATACGGTGATGCCTGACTGTCTCCTTGGCTTTTCCCACCACTAATATGTCAGAGGCCTCTTGTTTTATTGATCTCTCTTGCTTCAGAAGCACTACGAGTGTGTAGTCACTAAATGGCTTTGTGAAACATGCTTTTTAGTTTTCATATTCTGGTATACACAACATGTTTGGCATGAGAACCTGTTTTATAAGCCAAGCAAGAGTTATAGGTTGCCCACATGAAACATGATGAAACTCATGATACAACACAACATCTAGTTCAAGCAGGCAAAGACACTAAGACTCGATTGTGTAGAATTTGACTATTGGAAAAGGAGAGATTTTAATAATTCACCAGGGTTTTGGGAATGTCGATTAAAAAAATCCCTTTGGTTGGTATGTGTCAATTTCAAAACCAGAATCTGGAACAGTTTGAGAATGCCATCGAACTGTGGAACGTAAACCATACAGTGCCCGCTTTTAGATTTATACCAGCCATTAATTTGCCGCGACAGAAATCGATGTTAATTTAGGATATTTTTGAACACATTATTTCTTATTTGTCTTGATAAATATTTACAAGGTGAGCTATGCTGTCAGATACAAGTGTTTTGTACAGAGTTATGGCTATGTTCTCCAGAAACCGGGGCGCGGCGGACTATTTGTCAGGGCAGACAGATTGTAGTCTTACTGCTCTTAAGCCTTGATTTAGAAGTCCTGGTAATTGATTGCTAACATTAAGTCAATATATAAACAAGTATCGAGGATTTAACCAAGTGTACTTTATTCAAGAAAAATGCACAGTGCTCATGGCTGATGCAGAGTGAATATATGCCGAGTCCCATCATTGCTCTTTTGTTGACTTATTACGGCACTTAGAGCACAAGGAAAACTCCTCTCCGGGATATCGTTGTTCAGCACCGTTACTCATCTCTGTGAGGTCAAAACACCCTTGAGCTCTCACTGGAAACACACTTACTGCCGCTCTACGTTGGCATACTCTCATCACTTCCCAACCTAAACTTCGACGTGATATGTACCTTTTGGAGGGTACAAGTAGGCCTGTAAGCCTTATTTGACTACTTCCCTCAGTTTTCAAATGTGCAGTACCCCAGAGTTGAGATAATCAGTCATGTGAAAAGCAGCTGTTATGGGGGAGTGGGGTGGGGTGGGGTGGGGTAGTTCAAAACATTTGTCAGATAATTGATCCTCCCCATAGCTTCCCTTATTCTCCCGTCGCCCGCTCGGACTGGAAATCCCGGCAGGAATGAATCAACAGCTCCAGTTCCGCTACCGTCAGGAGCACAAAACTCACGGAGGTAGTTGGGAATAGCATATTCTTTTCAGCGTCCTGCTGGTGAAGCAACGATGCTAAAAAGGCAAATGACAACCCGGTTCGGAGCCAGCACACTTTGTGTCGGGAGGTAGAAGTTGGCGAGCGGATGAAAGGTGCGGGTGGCACGTAGCGATGGGTTGGGTCGGCGGCGGGGATGACAGAGAGGCAGTGGGGCGAGGGGATTCAGTGATATTTGTGGCTTTGGCGATGCAGCAACTATTTAGATGGCGAGGGTTAGCACAACAAATGAGCCCGCCCCCAACTGTTACAGCGCCGAGCTGTCACAGCTGTTGCTAGGAGCCCGCCGGCTAAGCTCATTAGCGTAAAAAACAAGGGGTGGGGGGGACGAGAGACGAGTACAAAACAAAACATCCACTCAGAAAACAGAAAGTCTTCAAAGATGCCTGATAATACCAAGGTTGTCCGTGGAAGGAAAAAAAAAACAACAGGGAAAAAGCACTCGGTGTATTTGGTTTGCACATGCATGTGATGTAGGTGGATGTCAAAACAAGAGTATAGACTGTAAATGATGCTCGGTTTGGCCAGTCCTCTGAGCCCCTTGCATTTCTACGTTGCTCTACTGTTTTCACAAATTACCCTGGACACCCAGCCGGGTCATTTGCTCTATAATGCATTCGATACGTTTCATACTTATTTTGTTTTCCTTCTCTCAATCTCGGATCAACAAACCCTTGCGGCTCTCATGCGCTTCATCCTCTGATCCGTCCTCCGTCTGCTATTCTCAAGGTTATCATTTCTAATGAGCTGATGTCACCAGCAGCCGATGCGCAGTCTCCGGACTGTACCCAAACTCATGTAATATCTGATATTCCAGGATTGTCCTGCTTTGTCTGGTCAGTGCTTACAACCGCTCTCTCCCCAGGCCTGATCATGGAAATTTCTTCCTCGGAGGGAACTTTTTGCCCCCTTTTTTTTCCCCAGCCCATGCACACTTACCTGTCTGTCCTGCTGGCAGCAGTTAAGTCTTAGGATAGGGGGGTGTCGTATAGTGCGCTGATTGTAAAGCCCTTCGGGACTACCTTGTGATTTTGGGCTTTACAGATAATCTTGACTTGGGGAGTGGCGTGCTTGGTAGTTGGCATTCACATCCCATCATAAGATGAGCCATGTTGCTGCTGCTGCTGCTGCTACTGCTGCTGGCTGAGTCTGTGCACCACAGGCTATCATCCATCACCAGCAAATGCCCAACGATGTCACCAGCCCTCACAAGCTGTCAGTGCACATTTAGTCACCCCCCCCCCCACACACACACACACACTCACAGTATCCCTGCCCACCAGCCACTAAGAATGTCCATTATATTCAACAATGAAACCCAGGCTCTACCCTTTCCAATTTAGGCCACTTATGGGTAGGTAAAAAAAAAAAGGCTGTGAGGTGTGTGCTAGGATCCTTTGGCAAGGTGTTTGATTCCATTACAGACTTTTAAGTGAGATCTAATAGCACCCCGCTTCTGAGTGATAGCATACCGCCGAGCTGGTGAGTGCCGTAATGCATCTCAAAATGAAGGCTGTCTCCCACCTTGCTGTGAGGATGAAATGAATGGCTCTCTGTCATTACCTATTCCTCCCTTTGCGCTGTGGCCATTACAGCTGTAAAATCCACCACCACTTGGAAAACACATTACCTTTGGGTGGTGCCGAGGGTCAACGGAATGGTACGCATAGCGATGCAGTAATTCAATTAACCTGCAGAGGAGCTAATTTGATGTAATTTGCGACCATTTGCATGATACACATCCACAACTTGTTATGTGTATTTTTTTCTTTTTTCTTTTTTTTTTCCGGCTTCTCTTAACTGATTCGGTGTACAGTCAGAAGTGCCCGGCTTCTCCACAACACATGCCCCTTGTGTCCGTTCCCATTGCCACAATGCACAGGAGAGATTTGGCACTTCAAAATGGGGCTCAACTACTATCAAGCACTAGTGCCTCTTTTCTCATCAGAGCCTCTGTATCTCTCTCCTTCCTCTTTATGTTCTCCTTTTCTTTGCCCCACGGCATGGTGGCCTTCACGGACAGTAATTACAAGGCTATATCAAAGCTATATATCACCCCACATCACAGTGGACCTCTCCATGCACCTTAAGGGACAGCTGATAGCATTGTGTCAGGCTTGTGCATGACCCTTGAAGGAGAAAACAGGTCAAAACTGAGCCTCCCTCACCCTCTTTCTACCCCTGCCATCTCTCCTTTTCTCTGCCTGGCTCATCTTTTCCTTCTCAATCACGCTTTCTCTGAACTCCCGCACCCCCCCTTACTACTCAATGCTCAATAACTGATGGGTGGCTTTTTTTTTGTCTACTCTCGAGGAGCATTTAAAATTGAAAGAAACAATACACTGCAAAAGTAGACAAGCTTATCAGGTATTTTGTCCTGTTTTAAGTCTCTTATGGCCCTGTGATGGCCTGGCGGCCTGTCCAGGGTGTCTCCCCGCCTGCAGCCCAATGACTGCTGGGATAGGCTCCAGCATCCCCACGTCCCTGAGACCAGGATAAGCGGTTCGGAGAATGGATGGATGGATAAGTGTCTTATGTGTATTTTAAGACATTGCTAGTAAAATTTTCTTACCCCATTGGTAGGTATTATTGTTTGTTTCAAGAAGATGTGCATAGTTCCCAATTTACCCAATTTACCCTCGGGGACGAATAAAGTATTCTGATTCTGGTTCTGATTCTTATAGTTAATAATAAGAGGACTTGTTACAAGACATTCATGCCAACAAAAAAAAAGATTTTAAAACTTCTTTTCTTTTTTAGTGAAAATTCCTGATAACAAGTAATATAATCATGAAACAACTACATTTTTTTTGAAACAAGCATCATTATCTGCCAGTGGGGTGAGAAAATTTCAACGGCAATATCTTGACATATGCATTATCAGACTTAAAACAAGAAGGGAAAAAAGTTTCATGATGAGCGCTCACTCTTTTAGTTTGACAACCCCCCCCTGAAAATACCCAGGTGAGATCTGAGTATTAACCAAATATATGGAAATTCGAACCCGCTGACCAAGTGACAATTGACAACTTGTCGGTTCATGATCTTCAAGTGGGGGGATGGCCACCAGGGCATCATTCACTTTGTCAATTTCAGGCTGAACATATGATGACGGAGGAACAAGAACAACGGAGGAACAAAATAAAGGGAGGGGGGAAAAAGGGAAGAATGGAGAATCCTTCCTCCCTCTGCGATTATCTTTCCCATCCGGCACAGTTCTCATTATCCTTGGCATTTGACCTGGTTTCAGAGATGAACAATTTGATGAGATATTTATTTGAGGGAGAGTGGAGGATTAGCTGAAGAATCCCCCTTCAGTTCCTTTGCACGTCCTCGTCCAAATCCCCTCATCTCGGCCGGGATGCCATGTCATGAGCAAAGATTTTACTGACGGGAGCAGACAAACCCGCCGCTCCCCCCGCATTCCTCTGTAGCCAAATGTCCAAATGAGTGGAGAATAAAGACATCCGATACCTTCCGTGATTTTCTGCCATTCTCGTATTTTGTTTCGCTACTCTCCCCCTCCCTTTCAAGAGCTGCACGTTGGTGTTCTTCGTACTCACACAACTGTTTGTCACAAAAAAAAGTTTATTTTTGAGTTAGTGATAAAAGTGGGAATTCAGAGCCTGAAGGATTGTGCAAGAGGATTTTTTTCATAAACAACAAGAAGATAATACTCAAAGTCAATTGGGTTTAATTGCCAGCGTGCAGCATTTCTAACCTTATTTGCCTCTAATGTTGAGCATGGCTTGGCTTCTGCAAGACCACGACCATCTGTCCAACACTGTCTGGCGTTCTCCCTGTACTCATATTGTGCTGAATCAATGTTTCTGTCATCCATAATTCTCCTTCAACACATAAGGAAGGACAGTTATATATTTCATATTTTGTAGTTATATCTTGTTTTGGGTGGTTTGGAGACAAAGCCAGAGAAGGTAACATTGAGATGGTTTGGACATGTGTGGAGGAGAGATGCTGGGTATATTGGGAGAAGGATGCTAAAGATGGAGCTGCCAGGGAAGCAGGAAAGAGGAAGGCCAAAGAGGAGGTTTATGGATGTGGTGAGGGAGGACATGCAGGTGGCTGGCGTGACAGAGGAAAATGCAGAGGACTGGAAGAACTGGAAACATGATCTACTGTGGCGACCCCTAATGGGAGCAGCCGAAAGTAGTAGTCGTAGTCGTAGTCGTTGTAGTAGATTTTGTTTTGGCTTTTTTGCTGAAGATATGCTGGTGAAGATGAAGGAATCAATGTTTGGTTGTATTGGCAAACCTCAGATAAAGATTATTTCTCATTCCTGGATGAAAGGCTTTCTCCTCTAGTAACCACACAAAAGGATTTAGTTGTTTACCTTCATTTGAATATTTTAAACAGTGGCTGTACTTACTACATGGGTGTTATTTGTTCGTTAATCAGCATGTAAGACCAGTGATAGCCTAACAACCAAACTGCTTTCACATCATTATCATACTGCCAATAATTCATGAAATGAAAATGATTCATGAAATCACCCATCAATTACTTATTATTAAGGCTAAAACAGTTTACAATAGGACTTGCTGTGTGTTTGTCCAGTTTTAGTCGTACTGGTGTTCTTCTTCCTTTTCCTGTTCTTCCTCATTTTCTCCTCTTTATTAGTATGCTTGGTGTGGTAACTGGCTTCAAGGAAATATTTTCAAAACTTTCAAAGCTTTTCACGAAAGCCACGAAAACTCGAAGATTAAGGTTATTAAAACAGGAAACCGGTAGTGACATTGAAAGACATTTTAGCAGTTGAGCAGATGAGACAGCTGCGTAGTCACTGTCCATTCATGAGCCTTAATCCACCCCTCAAGTTGTCTCCCTTGTTTAAAGTCGGCCTTCATACAAGCATTTTCCCCGCCCAGAGAACAGTATGCCCGTTCAGTTAGTATGACTTCAGCCTCAAAAATAGCAAATCTCGTACATAACATGTAGCGTTTTTGGCAAACTTTAAGTTTCCACTTCGAGGTTTGTTGTCGAAAAGTGGTGCCGGGGAGCTCAACAGGTGGAGTTTAGCAGAAACACTCTCACGGTGAGAGATTTGACACCCACTTGGGCCACCGATGCCAAAAATGTGGAGTTACATGGATGAAAGTGTTTACCAAATGGCACGTATCTAGTTGTATTTTCCTTGTTTGTTTGTTTTTTTTCTTTCTTTAATCACTTTATGAAGTTCCCGCGGTGTGAAACCTGAATAGAAGCTATTTTCTCTGCATGGCCGTTTCGAGTTACACAAACATCATAGATGGCTGTTGCTTGATGTGTGGAGTAGCTAACAAATACTCGGGGGGGGGGGGTGCAACCGATGGACCACAGTGTTTAACAGTCGCTTGCTGTGAATGGGAGAAGAAATTCAGAATAGAGCGAGGTTATGCAACAAATAGAACGTAATACAGGAAAGGGTAATGAAAGCTCTGACAGAGAGGAGAAAATATGTATTTATCTATATTATATATATACATATATATTTATATTAGCAGCTGATGAGTGCGTGATGCATGAAACAAGCTTGTACTGTTATGTATTAAAAGTTTTTTTCCTACATCTATATGTGTATATATATATATATATATATTCTCTTGTAATATAGCAAGTATACAAGGCGATAATAATCACAATCCAGAACTCCTTGGATTACTGCAGGAATTTAAGATCTTTCCATCTGTGCATGTTTGCTTTCTCCTCTCTTGCACAAACCTCATTTTCATACAGATTTTAAAATTAGGTGATTTTTTCTTTTTGCTTGTTTCTTTCCATCTAATTTTATTCCCTTTCATCACCAGATAAAATCACCTGGTACTCATTATTCCCTATTATTTTGTGGCCCCCCCCCCCCCCCTGCCCTGCCTGCTTGCTACCTCCCAGCCTCCCATCTCTCTCTATTCCTGGTTTGATAAGAACCTGCCACATTTCATTTTTGGCCAATTAGATGGAGCAAATTTTCACCTGGCAACTGAACCTCAAAATCTTTGGGTGGCCCGGGTCTCAGACCTGGCCACGGCAGACGCTGTGGTGATTAGGGGGGGGGATAGGAAATGTTTGCGGATGTTTCTCCATGCGGAGCAGATTGATGTCTCTCAGTCTCAGAGGACAGAGATAAAAGAGAAGCGGATCGACTCCATCCAGGCCAAGCCGTTTAGCCGCAGCCATTTTGGGTTTCTGAGCTGAATTCCCCGTGGGCTTTATTATGCCCCGGCAAGTTGAACACCAAAGAGTCTGAAGTTTCAGACTTTTTTTTTTTTCAGCTCCCTCAGTATCACCCGTAGGACGTCTGGAATTGGGAATGAGGTTTTTCGGGCATTTTTTGGTCCAGATTAATAGCTGACACTGTGGTGGCTAGCAAAACATGGGGGTGGGGTGGAGGTTGTAATGTAATGAAAGTAAATAGAGGGAGGAGGCCTCAGTCCATTTGTCTGCAGGTGGGAGTAGGTTCCACTCAGATGAGTCCAAACAGTAAAAGAAAGGGCTGAGTCAGATGGGAGCAGGTGGTTAGTCGGCGTGCGGGGAGCCGACTTCACCCTCCCCGTCTCCACATCTGATGTTTTGCCCTCCTCCACTTAGAGTCGCTCCTTACCCTTTCATCTCTCTCCCTCCATTCCTCAACTTCTTCATTCTTAATTGGCAGGTGGGAGTACTTTGCTCTCCCCCCCCTCTCTCCCTTGCGCTCTCTCTCTCTCTCTCTCTCTCTCTCTCTCTCTCTCTCTCTCTCTCTCTCTCTCTCTCTCTCTCTCTCTCTCTCTCTCTCTCTCTCTCTCTCTCTCTCTCTCTCTCTCTCTCTCTCTCTCTCTCTCTCTCTCTCTCTCTCTCTCTCTCTCTCTCTCTCTCTCTCTCTCTCTCTCACTAACACACATCTAACACACTCCACTCGTCCAACTCCCCCCGCCCGGAAGCGTTGCAGTCACTTTTTCCCCCTCCTTACATGTCAGGCAACATGCGAGTGGGCAGTCAACTTCTACTGACCTTTAAAAAAACTTGGCTAGCGATTCATCTCCCCTGCAAGATAAAAACAACAACAACATCCTTTCATGCCGATCCGTGACTCATTTTCGGATTTGATTACCCTAAAGTCCTGTTAGCGTCCTCGCTCCCACAAGGCACTGCCACAGAACTAAAATCCAAAAATAAAAATAAAGGTAAAAATGAAAAATGAACAACTTTCTCGCGACAGACATGATTTGTCTTTACACCTGCAACAGAGAGATGTTTACGACTGAATTTGATGTAGTGGATGTATAATTTGCCCTCGAGACCTAGCCGTGAATCACAGAAGCTCTTATTGTGTATCCTCGCTGTTGATTTACGGCCGCCGTAAATGAGTTTGCTAATGAAAGAAGGTTATTTTCACACCGCATTTTACAAAATTTTACACATCCTCTTTAGAGGGTCTGGAAATATAAGAGAGAGGATTAGAGAGCGACGCTTGACTCCTTTACACACCCGAGACCAAATCATCTGAGCTAGCGCGTGCAACGGGAGGAAAATAAATGGTGGCGTTTTCATCAGAATTGAATTTATGAGCTGCTTTGTTTTCTTAGTCGCTGAGCATCCGTACTCGCATTAGCATCTCAAACATATATTGCATCTTTTTTCTTTTCTTTGTTTTCCCCAAGCACAGCGTTATTTAGATATAGCTATTTTTAGAAAAGTTAAAGCACTTCTGCAGCTTCTCGGCGTGCCTTTGAGAGTCAAGCCTGGAGTCTGTCTTGCCCTCTTCTGAGTGAGATGACGTAAGTTGCAAGCCCCCCCCCCCCCCGTCGTGTACAGCAGCTCTGGATTTCCAGCATTTTTTCATGGAGTGTTGAAGTTTGTGTGCGTGTGAGTGAGGGAGTTTTTGTCATCCGGCTCAGCCGTCACAGAATTTGTGGATTCATCTCAGGAAGCTGAAGTTGCGATGAGTCGCCCCGGTCCCGCTCCAACAGTGACTCAACCTTCCTGCCTGGGGAAACCTCCATTTGACACCCGACTCTGTTATGAGGTCCTCTCTCTCGCGCTCTCCCTCCCTTAATCCCCCTATCTTACCTTCTCTGTATGTCTCTTTCTGTCCTCGACTCAGTGACTGTTCCAATTGAAATCCTTCTCATTCTTTATTTTATTTTTTTGTGTGCGTCTATCTCTGCTGCTCTCCATGATGTTCTCCTTAGCAACCGCCCTCCTATTCTCACCTTTGTATTTTTCTGTTGCTGAGATATAAATGTACTTTTTTTTCCCTGATGGATTTGAGTTTCACACGAACGCATGGCCAAACGCCAAGTCCTCTGGGTACGACGTGTTCACGGGAGAGAGGAGGACAGGCTCACATCCATGCGGAGCTGGCCGAGATAAAACCAAGAGAGCCAGACTGGGGAGTCTCACTTTGTTTTCCTACATGGCCTCCTCTGTTTCCAGCACACGGCAGACACCTCCCATGGGGGGGGGGGGTGTTCTGTTTTTACTAGCAGCCTCCTCCTCACCCACCGGAGGTCACACCTCTCATCTGCTCCTTTCAATCCACTTTGGCAAGAGCATATACCCATAATTGTGTCTGAGATGTCAGCAGCAAAGGGTGTCCACCAAGTAACGCTCTCCAGATAAGAGGATATAATTGGGATGGGGGGTTGAGTGTACGTGTGTGTGTGTGTGTGTGTGTGTGTGTGTGTGTGTGTGTGTGTGTGTGTGTGTGTGTGTGTGTGTGTGTTTTAAGAGTAAGAGGGTGATTGCTTTCGCTGGAACCCTCGGGACACCTTTCCATCCATGCCCTAATTTTAAGAAGAATCTCTTAAAACTGATGGTCAGGCGAGCTGTAGTTTAAAAGTTCCACTTATTTGTGGAGCATTGCACCCTTTCAATGCTAACGCTGGATTAAACGGTTGCAATTAGTCCCCAGTGTGAACCTTGGCTATCGGAGCTGTCCATGGGGCTTGATATGAAAGGAGACATGACAGCATATCAGTATTTAAGCTGGAAAATTGACAGCACTCCCTTATGATCAATGTTTCATAAGACAATTGCAGAATTCACTTTGATCGGGACCCAACATGCCACTGGATATTTATACAGTTTTTATGACTTGAACTCCAAACATAAAACAATCAATATGGAAATAGAATGCAAATGCAGGATCCTACCCCGAGGGATTTTCCCGCTCTTAGCTATGCATAACTTGCAGTGCATTTAGAGTTCAAGACAACGGATGACTTTAGTTTGCAACCCTTGTGTGTTTGATTGACACAGCTGTGTCCCTTTAGTGATTGGCACGGATTTAGGTAGAAGCGGCGATCAGTGACATCACTACCTGCACAAACTAATCAGCCGCTTGACACAAACGACTCTCTCGTTTGGCGGCTAAGAGACTTGTTCACCTTTTCTCTCCATCCTTGTAACCTTTCGACAGACATGTCCCACAGCCCTGTTGTGTGGACGCCGAGTTGAGGTTTTTGCTTAACAGAGGATGTGACTTGGTTACGTATTTTATTTGGATCTTTTCCGCGAAGCTGTAGTGACTAGTCAAATCTACACAAATGTGCAAAAACAGTGATAATGAAATAATGAAAAATGGTAATGATCGGCGTTAATAACGCAGATTCGATTTGCCTCTGCCTTCTTTATCTTCACAGATAGCGTTAGTTATCAGGAGTGTGTCTGAGCGCAGCGCTTAACCCTGGTAATTGGTCTCGTAGAATGGAATCACTTGTAGACTGTCTGATCTTAAAAATAACTGAACAACATCTTTCTGACGATAAACCTGGTTTTCTCCGTGCTACCAAAAAAATACGTATATCCTTAACTAATTGTGCCTCCAGGTCAGCTAACTAATTGCCTCCCCACCCACCCACCCAAACATTTAGCGGTGCAGACGTTCATCTCAAAAGGTTTTATCTGTGTTTCAAGAGGCCTCTCCGACTGGCCCCATACCCACCGCTGAAAGCTAATTACGCCGGGCCATATTCTGACCGAAGAGCATGTCAATATTGCACAGCGGGAGAGCTCTCACTTCCCCTACGTTGCATTCTTATTCATGAGCCCTAATTCCATCAATGGCCTCCTCAGCCACCAGACCGTGGTTTCCCTGACGAGGGTGGCGTCTCTGCGGCGGTTTAGAATTGCTCGATGCCGCCTCGCTGGCTCCAAGAATGATAGAAAAGCCTCATATTTGTCTCGAGGTGGCGTGACTCGAGGAACTGCAGCAGCCATGTTGTTATAGCAACCGGATGGGGTGAGAAAGGTGGGAAGGGAAATGGAGAGTGGGTTGATATTGGGGCTGGGGAGGTGGGATTGGGTGGTCAGATAGGGATCTGATATTAAATTCCAAATATTTCCCAAATATTTTCTGGGTTGGGATATTAAGTAGGTGTGGACAACAGAACACTGTTGCAAAGATCTTATCCTATATAAGTCAGCAAAGAAAGTCTGCTACTTGATACAGTTGTTCATTAAATACATTTATTGCATAGTACTTTCGGAGGCATAGGTATGTTGCCACAATTTACTTATCAAATTCAACAATTCTTGTCTGTTTAATGTGCCCTGTAAGTAAACAGTGTTAAGCTATTACCAAGTGCAATATTCAAAGCAAGGCATCATGGACAAGTTGAGTGCATTGTGTCTAAAGTGGTAATCTCCCATCACTTTACTGTAAAATAGATTGGTTAAATTGTCCTAACTAGCCACCAATAATTCATTGTCACTGGTTTGAAAATTTTACTCCAGACCCTCCCCCCCGTAATCTCCTCAGAATGATCAATTGAAATTTTTACTATGAAAAAACATGAAGAAGCTGTCGTGCACAATGAGTGCACAATTGCCTGTTTTGAATTAGCCATTAAGATATTATAAATATTATTAATAATTGAGATGAAGCTAAGGTATATAAAAGTATTGTAAATTTATTGTACAACTGTATTGCTCTATAATCCGAAGGTGGCCTGGGTCAATGTTATCGGCAAACAGAGTACATCCTTTGCTAATTACTAAAGAGAACAGGGGGGTTAATATCGGTGCCAAATGAATTGAGCACTCAGCCATTAAGAATTTTAAATTACATCTCTCTCTAAATGTCTGTAGCGCTATTTGTCCACAAACTCAGATTACGGTATTCATCTCTGTAGAAATCCTTTGTGCGAAAGGGCAAGGAGGAGAAAGAAAGGGAGGCTCGGAGGTGAGGACATGGAGAAGGGATGACAGAGGCACAGAGAGATTAATTTTTAAGGGTTCAAAAATGACTTGAGAGCGATGCAGTGGAGTAAGATAAAAGACGGCGCATCTGACCCACTACTGCAGCCGATTCCTTTGTTGCTGCCGCTGCCGCTGCCAGTCAATCAGATTTCCGCTCATGTCACCTTGCGAAAATGGCAGTTTTACTATGTCCACCGTCCCCCAATACTGTTGTTTACAATGCTGCGGCTGGAAACATCTGGCGGTGTTTGATTAGTTACGAGGTAGGGATGAGAATCGGCCTTTACTAAAGAGGCTGTTTTGACATCACAAATTAAAGATGTCAGCCTCTGGGCTACCGCTGTTGCACCATGGGCTATTTTCATACTAGTGTTTAAATTTTCATCAATGCCAGAGGGCAGAAGTCCTTTTGTTGCAGCACTGTAGGCCTTGTCGCGCTTGGTGTAATTTGTTCGTTTATTTATTTATTTATTTAGTGCTCAAAAGTGTCTCGCACTAAATCTAGTACCGACAAACAGGCATTGACATTGAATACGTGCCAGAGCCAGGAAGCAAACCGAGCAGAAACAAACAGACAGGATGTCACTTTCTGGACTTTGTTGTCAAGTGGAGTGCAACCCTCCCTCCCCTCGGGCTGTATCTCAGGAGACCTGTTGGAATGGTAGGAAAGTTAAAAGACAGCCAAATGTCTTGGCCTCGCTTGACAAATTCAATGGGACAGTGTTGCCGCATGGGGCGAGATACAAGAAACTCCCTGTCACCTCCACCGGCGCAGAAGAGAGAAACTAAGAGAGGGGGCAGAAAACCCCATCATCCCTCCTTCCTCCCTCTTTCCTTTGCTTGTTGACCTCATTTTCAGTTCAGATCCACCAGAGCAAATGCTTACGTAAATCTTTCTGGCATTTTAGTTATCAGTATTATTGTTTTGTTTTTTTTTTGTTTTTTTAGATAAATTGTCACATGTCCAGATAATCTGTAGATATTTAAAGCTACTTGTGTCCTACCTTGGGTTAGATTGGTACATTGGATTGGTACATTTTCTAGCTGCAACAGTGTAATGTGCGGGGGCGTCCGGGTGGCGTGGCGGTCTATTCCATTCCCTACCAACACAGGGATCACCGGTTCGAATCCCGGCGTTACCTTCAGCTTTGTTGAGCGTCATTAGTCACAATTGGCCATGTCTGTGGGTGGGAAGCCGGATGTAGGTGTGTTTCCTGGTCGCTGCACTAGCGCCTCCTCTGGTCAGTCGGGGTGCCTGTTCGGTGGGGGAGCTGGGGGGAATAGCGTGATCCTCCCACGCCCGACGTCCCCCTGGTGAAACTCCTCACTGTCAGGTGAATAGAAGCGGCTGGTGACTCCACATGTATCAGAGGGGGCATGTGGTAAGTCTGCAGCTCTCCCTGGCTCGGCGGAGGGGTGGAGTAGTGACTGGGATGGCCTGGGAGATTGGGGTAATTGGCCGGATACGATTGGGGAAAAAGGTGAGGGGGGGGCTACTTGTGTCCTACCTCAGTTTGGATTCACATATGGTATATTTTCTAGCTACAACAGTGTAATGTGCACCAGTATCTATATTTGCTATCGATATCCAGTTATATGAAAATCCCGCCACACCTAATACAGCCTGCTCAAGTTGCCTTTTGCCACTTAAGATCTTCACAGCCAGTGAATTACTTTCTACTCCCGCTAAAATTCTGCTGAGTGAGAGAGGGACCCTCGGGTATCTTGACGCCAAAGAGACAGGAGAGCTCAGTCCAGCCCGAGCTTTTAATCCCTACCATAGATCCTTCCAGACAGTTCCTTAAGACCTGTGGCCATTTCCAGCATGCCAATGCAGGCCTGGACTTTTGCCGAGCTGTCGATGCCTGACCCCCACTGTATCGAACACCAAGGTTACCCGCAAACCCTTCCCGCCTCTCATTATTGAGATGTGAATGAGAAAGGTCAGGTGGTGTCCCTCGTATTGATCCGTCAACACCAGAATATTTGATTGTCGCTTAGTGGCTCTGCCAAGAGAGGGCCCTCTTTTTATTGCGACCAAAGTAAGCCATTTTGAATCTTGGAAAGGGTTGACACGAGCACCTGAACTTGTGGGGCTTTGAAGAGGCTGATTGAAAACATGCACAGAAAAGCTCGGCCTCCTTTTTTGTATTTTGTTATTTTACTTAAAATATTATAAAGGAGCCATGGTAAAGGGAGAGTGCTGCTCGAGGCGCCTGTTTGTCCCCCCGCTCTTTGTTGTCATAAGGTAATTAGCAGCTAAAAGTGCTGCTATAAGCCAGGCTCTCTGGGTGACGGTTCGTGAAAGAATGTGGTTTCTTTGGTGGTAGCTGCGTGTTGGGAGGGCTTTAAAAAGAAGAAGAAAAAAAAAGCTGGGAGCATATACTCACCCAAGTCGGACATTGGGAGTTACCATGGCGACAGCAACTGGAAATGAAAAATCTGAGCTCAAAGGCAGGCATTGGGGGGGGTGTGTGTGTGAGTGTGTGTTTGTGTGAGTGAGCATGTAAGAGAGATATGGGGGACTGATATAGTGATAGTGTGCTTATGGATTGTGTTATGGATTTGTGCATTTAATATAAATATGGTGCACAGTGTGCTTTCTGAGAATGTGTTTGCATAGAAATAGGAAGTGTATATTGCCGTGCATCTGTGATTTTTTTTTTTACCGTGCACTTCAGTAGACAAACTTAAAGATTTCTTCAGAATTCTTCCAAAGTGGAGATGGGCTAGTGAATAATAGCCCAGGGATAGGATTAAAATCTCTTTGTTGTCACTGTGCAGTGCATGCAGCCACATAAGCTCCCCAAAGCACTCCTTTGACTCCAAACAGTGGCAGCCATTGCTCTTTGTGCGTAGCAAACAAGACTTGATGCTTTGAAAAGTCAAACCAGTGGCATTTCTGACATTACTTTTTCTTTCCTCCCCTTCTCCCGCCATCCCTCTGAAGTCCGTCACAGCGGTGACACCATTTGCTATCTGGCTGAGGAATCTCGGGCTTGCAGGAAGCCCTTGTGGTAGTCTTTGCATCTCAGCAGGAATGGTTCAAAAAGCTAACCTTGATCAGCATCCGGGGGACAGTCAATGGAATATTCCAGAATAAATTCCTTCAAGTTGTTAAAAGAGTGTAGCGAATGTTGTATGCACGCAGGCCTTACTGCAGACTTCTGTGGTCAAGCATGCCATGTCGATGACGTTATTATGCACTGATGCACGCATACACACACACACACACACACACACACACACACACACACATATATATACCTTCCTACACACGTCCACATATACACACAGCAAATCCAACTTTACGCCTTGCATGTCAAATCATAATTTGTCCTCCAGACACGACTCAAAGATACATGGTATAAAAAGTACGACCTCCATCCTCGTGTCATTCCCTTGGAATGAGGCTGAGCGCAATTGGGGGCGGGACTGCCGGAAGAAACTCCCCTAGGCTTTGGCTGGAGGATGAATCAAGCATCATTGCGAAGACCAAGAGCCGCATCATTTATTGGCAAGAATAGAAAAATTCATCCTGGAAATCATAAATCATCGGGCGGGCAGGCCTCTAGCGAGTAAACCTTACCCACCAAACAAATCGATTCGTGGGGTAATTACACATTTCAATCCTCCTGTCTCCTTTCTTACAGGTACCTAGAGAGCCACTGTACGTGAGCCCATTTATATAGACATAAACAGGGCTTAAAAGCTTATTCTTTTTGACAGGTATTTAAATGATACTGTATTATTGCTTATTAGGCAATAGATGTGGTAAAATGGGTCAGTGTCAGTGGTTTGGTGTCATAGTATGGGTGACCGGAAATTATTCGGACCCCTTTCACCTTCCTAACTGCAGATTTCAAAACATGCGTCAAGAAATCTCTGCCAAAAGGAAATGGAAACCAATTTTGATTCCCACATTTTGTTTGTTGTTGAGTTGTCCGTTTCTGAACAAATATTCACACTATTCAAAATAGTGTCCCGCTCCACAAGTGGCATTTATTAATCCATCTGTTCGCTGGCTGCCTCTTTTGAACCCCTGACCTACGTATGTTCTTCAATATGAGATGCTGCTCTGAGAAGTATGAGAGTCAGAATCATGAAATGTAATTATGACGAAGCAAATGTAATTATGCCTGTCTATCTCTCCATCTGTCTATCTGTGCATCAGTCTTTACCTTACTTCGCTTTAAGCAAATTCGTATTCAAGCCCATTACGGTCACAATCCGACCAATTCCATTTCAACAGGTAAAAGGAAGAAGAAAAAAAAGAAAGTAATCCGAGCCCTTAGATGCTGACAGTGTTTTGACTGCCATCGCATTGCTTTGCTGGAGAAGGGCAATCTCTTCCGAGAAAATTGACACATCCCTTACTGATCAGAATTCAGGGAAACGGCTGTCCTGGGGAAATGATTGGGCAATATATCTTGGGAATTGTGTCCGTATGTTAAGTTGTCACCCCTCCCGCGAGTGTAATCCCTATTGCTTTGTTTTGAATTTATATGTCCGTCGTATTGGAGGAAAGTAGTGAGAGGATTTACGAACAGAAGCGCTCTTGTGCCAGTGCTTTAATTAGCGATACCGTGTCATTTTCTTTTTATCATACCTGTACGTATGTATGTGCGACACTGTTCACCCTCCCTTCTTCATCCCAGTTATTTTTCTAATTAGGGCTCGAGCGCAGAGGAAATACTCATAATTTGAATGTAAAAGGTAATGGTATTCTGGCAAACAATCATGGTGGATTCAGTTCATTTCGGCAGATGGTGCAAGAAAAATGGGACTGAATGATGTATTATTTATACAGATTTTAAGATTGGCTACACGGCTTCATTCAATTGCAAATGATCCTGCTGTATGCATGTGTGTGTGTATGCGTGTGTGTTTGTGTGCGCGCGGTTGATTCAGAAATCCTGTGTTGTGGACATATTTTTTTCCGCTTCCGGTGTTGGAAGATGGTGGCGCAAACTTACGTTTGCAGCAGCCTCACTCAATACCGTCCACACAGTGTCTTTGTCCCCGTCTGTCCACATCTTCGTTTGATGGCTGGGAGACTGGACGTTGGATCAGCTGGGGGAGCCTGGTCTGCTGCGTCCTGTCGGCCCAGGGACCACTGCGCCTGAAGAGGAAACACCGAAGGCGGTCTGACAGGACGCGGAAGCAGGGCCGGCTAAGCTAACTGGTAGCCCATGCAGACCGGCAGTTCTGACAATCATCCTGGTGTTCGTTCTCTCGGACAGTGATTTTTTTTTTGTAGCTTGAAATATGTGTTGTAGTTTTTAGATATGTGTTTTTGTCTTTGTGTTGCACTGCTGTAGGCTAGAGGAAACGATATTTTGTTTCATTTTTTGTATGTAAGTTCATGAAATGAAATTACAAAGTGTTCCTGATTCCTGATATTTTAAACTAACACTGGCTGAACTCGGAGTCACTATCACATTTAAACAAATCAATGTCCTTTGCTCGTTTGTGAAGAGCACAATTTTAAGATAGGCACCCCTCGAAACATGATAAAATCCTACAAGTGGGTGTTATCCTCGTGGGTTTATCTTTGCCCTTACAGGAAAGCGCTCTGAAATTAATGGTTATGTTTAAGAAGAAAGAACGCTTGCTATAGCCCAGGATAGTCAATAATCCTGCCAGAAGAACAAACCTACGCACATTTCAAAGACTGGACTAACAGTTTGAAATAAGGTATACCATCGATGTTGGTCTATGGCTTGAAAGAAGAGTAATTACATGAGTTTCACTGTATTTTGTAGAATAGTTCATCATCCAGTCATCTAAGAGTGAGATTCAATTGCAGAAATTACAGATGAAATGTGAGCGCAGTTCAAACCATCCAGGTCAAATAATATGGTTGATATAGACATTGCAACTTTACTCTTCCTTCTTAGTATTGTTTTCCGAGTTCACTTAGTCCCCTTGAAATTTGTTCGATGGTTAAATATCAGCTGGTCTTCCTCTTCATCTCACAAATGTTGAATTCATACCTCAGCTAAAGCTCACAGGTGCACTGAGATTTAAGCATGAGTTAGCCTATAAAATCAAGTCAGTCCATATGCCGCCAAAGAATAGATTGATTTTAGGAGACTTGAGCCGAGCAAGTTTGCTCTGTTTGCAACTTTATGTTGCATCTTCGAAGGATGATGGAAACGGCAATGCCATTCGTAATTCTTGGAGAGAGACTGCAGTGCCTCTTGAGTCTTGCATTGCATAATGCTTGTGGAAATGGCAAAAGTAAATGAGGATTCTTTTTTTATCGTTTGTGAATTGTTCTTTGAAAATGGCTCTCTTCTTCCAAAGTATAACTTATGTCCTACCATCATAGAACAAACGTGATTTTTCTGAAGCAGTACTTTTGTTCCAGGGATGAGTGGATTCCCTTGTGCAGTAACCTTTGTCTTGTCTCGCCTCAAATCCATGTCTTACCTGACACAACTGTAGGCCAGAAAGGCCTTTGAAAATCATTGTAAGTTTTATCGGGTTCTCTCCAGCTTTTTTACTCATACTCTAGAGTTAAAGTTTAGGTGTAAGTTATATGGGGGTGCACGCGGTAGTATTACCCTGCAGAATATTTCCATCTTGGTATCTCCATTCATCGCATGTTTAAAAGGATCAGAAGTTCCAACATGGGCAGCCCCGATCACTGAGGACTATTCTGGTGGATTTACTGGATACTGCTCTATTCCAAGCATAGTAACAACATAAAATACTTTGAGTATAAATGGTAAAAACCCCAAGAATCAGACATAACTCAGGGCAGAATCAAATAAAGGAGAGGCTGTACAAAACGGAACAATTCAGGGAAGGCGAATGTTTAGAGCATCGTCTATATTTGTCTCATTCATCATTATGAGGTATAAACCAACCCGATCCCTTCTTTCATTTCAAAATATGGATTCAGTCATCGCCTCAGACAAAGCCGCCCCCTGCCCCCCCTCTTCCAAACACAGCGAAGCAGGAAACGCATGTGTTTATCAATCAGGGCTTTTACCCGCCTTTGGTCTCTTGGACTGGTGCCACGACAAGACGGCCTCTGTAAATCCATCCTCTATCCATACGGCCTCGATGTAAACCATAAGGGACGACATGCTCGGTAACTTTTCTGTTATTGCTCGTGTTCTTGGACAACTCCTGAAGTCCACCTTGTCAGTGCCTTTCCTGCTTTATCTTTGTCAACTTGCTGTTGCATCAGGATCAATTGGAGCTTATCTTCGAAGTACAATGTTGGCGAGAGAGAGACCGAGAGAAAGGGAAATTGAGCGATGCAGAAACGCCTATGAAAGCTGCTAATCTGTGCAAATGTCTAAGAGGGATTATGCTTGTTCAGAGGAAAGAAAAAAAAAAGAGCCCAAGCTGCTCAGTTTTGGAGAAGTGATGTTGAATTTATGTAACTAAATGGAGGCGAGTCAATTAATCATGACCCTGGTCTGACCAGGCGCAATGAAACTGTCATTGCACGTTTAACAGCACTATATCTTAAGAGATATTTATTACAAGCACATGTAAATAAACATGCTGTTTTCTTCTTAATTAAGCAGTCGCTTTGGTGTTTCCTTTTAGAAAGAATGGAGATCGGCTTTCATCAGCAGATCGCGTTTCCACAAACATTTTGACACAACCCAACGTCATTGCAGCTGTTTTTGCCATCATTCCGCTAATGCCACCCTGAATATCAAGTTACAGCACATAAGCAATTTGACAATGGCTTATTGTTGTCTTTAATGTGCAATCATCCCGTGTCTGCTGTGACAATCCACATTCATTTAAGATCTGCCTGAAAGTGTAGGTGTGCGCGTGTTTACGCCTGCAGATGCGGGTGTGTGTGCACTACGGCGGCTTAATTGCTGGAGAACAGCAATCCCTTTCAGCAATACACAATCCTCCACACCCACACTCGGTCCTGCTATTTATGCTCTATACATTCATTTCCCATCTGTCATCGTCTTCCTCCTTTTAATCTTCATTGAGCCTCTGTCTTGGTGTTTGGGAACAAATGGATAAGAAACTGTCAGCAGTTGGGGAACGATGAAGACTGGGGATTTGTCTGGTGGCCGTTGGATGGATTCAGTCGTGTCATAATAGATCTTTTATCGGTGTGTGTGTGTGTGTGTGTGTGTGTGTGTGTGTGTGTGTGTGTGAGAGAGAGAGAGAGAGAGAGAGAGAGAGAGAGAGAGAGAGAGAGAGAGAGAGAGAGAGAGAGAGAGAGAAACAAAAACCAGGATAGGAATGAGTTTTATTAGCAAAATAAGTAAGTTCACCCATGCAAGAGATTATGTATCGGTGGGCTGCTTACATGGACCACATCAGCATTCACACATTAAAATTTGGACGACAAAGAATGTGTCTCTCTAGTTAGATGCATGTGTGTTTCTGTGTATATTTGTAACTGTATTAAGGTGAAAGGGTGGCGTAATCCTATGTGCATGTTTGCCAGAAGGCCCATGCCATTGCCTGACTTTTCATCCAAGATGCCCGTTTGTTTTTTGGTAAGGAAAAGGCGCTGGATAAAACGTTAGTAAAATCAGACACTGGATAAAAGGTTAGTAAAATCAGTCCTGTGATTCGAAGGTTGCTGATTCATAGCCCGGGACCTTTATAAAATACCCTAGGGAGAGAATTAAATGAGAAACCTATCGTGCAGTTTCTGAATTGTGCAATATTCTTGCGTTTGATATACGTGGGTTAAACATGGCCGTCAAACAGACAAATAAGTCTGGCACTGTGTCATAGCTCAAGCACCTTAGATTTTTATTTTTCTGCATCCATTATGGAAATTGAATAAGATAAAATTGGTTCAGCACATTGATTAAAAGTCCATAGGTGGAAATCTGAAAGCCCTTCACAATACAGGTGTATGTATCCCCCTTTGTACACTTACACAAGTATAGATTGGTAGCCAGGGTGTTGTTTCTGCTGTGCTATTTATCCTTTTTTACTCCAGCAAATGCTGCATCAATGCTCTGGGAGCTGTGATGGAGATTTGCTTCAACAAGAAGGCTCAGTCTTCAAAAGAACTGGGTAGTTTTTAAGGGAATTGGAAAAAGATTTATTGGCCAAGAATGTTTCCACATACAAGGAATTTGGCTTAGTCCGGCTCAAATTGATCACTCTAGACAATATACAACACAATATACAATACACAGTATATAGACAATTGACAATATACAATCCACCATATTATACGATACACATGATGTACAACAATAGCAACAACAAAAAGGTTGAGGTTTATGGAGGTTACACAATAATAATAAAGGTTAGTAGGGATTAGGAAATACTGTAAATCTATAAACAAACTAGAAGAGTGCACTCAGTAGAGTGCAGATCCCCCGCCAGGCGTATCTCCCCTTCTCCAGTGCTCGGACTTGGCGACAAACCGCCCCTTTTTTTGCCTGCTGGGAGAAGGGAAAATACGGAGTCACTGCCTGCGTATCTCCCCTTCTCCAGTGCTCTGACTTAGGCGAAAAACCAGCTGAGGAGTTAACACACAATTGCAGCATAAAACAAGTTTTTCAAAGGTTTTGAATCACCGCAACCACGAGAGGTCCTTGATCATACAATCACAACTGTGCACAAAAATTATTAGGTTGACAGGCCCAGTAGTATGGCGAGATTAGCAGCGGAAAGATACACACACAGACAGAAAAAACAGTGTTTTTCCTGCCATAATAAGACTTTTGTGCAGCGCCCAAGGCGATTGAATGGAAAATATGAAAAAAAAAGTTGTTCTATGCAGCGCTCAAGCTAAAAAATCTACCTAATAAAAACATTTTGCCTGTCAGTCTGTGGATGCACAGCTTCCTAGGCATACCCTCGCATGAATGCGACCAATTTGAACTTGATCTGTCCAAAAAGAAAAGGTTTGCTATGTGAACATTTTGATCTAACCCTAACTAACTCTGTCTTTATTTTTATAAAACAACAACAAGCTCTGATCTTGAACATAGGCGATTGCAGTCATTTGGTAAGTGATTTAAAACATGTTTTGAGTTTTGATTCAGCTTTAGGCCATTATCAGGCTTTCGTTTCACTCTCTGAGCTTCAATAGGTGGGTCGCGCCCTCTATTGCTTCCTTTGTTGTGAAATTCAGACAGGGTCGGGATTGTCACTAACAGCTTAGAGGAGAGATTGGACTAAACCCAGCAGAACAAGCTCTGTTCTTGAACATAGGAGATTGCAGTCATTTGGTAAGTGATTAAAACTTGTTTTGAGTTTTGATTCGGATTTAGGCCATTATCAGGCTTTGTTGGGCTGAGCATTTGCTAGTTTCACTCTGAGCTTCAATAGCTGGGTCAGCAGACACGGGCCACGTCCTCTATTGCTTCCTTTGTTGTGAAAATCAGACAGGGGCGGGTTCAGCTGTGGTACTTCCTGGTATTTAAACACACAGCTGCACTGTAGTGTCAGCGGAAGCATCAGCCTTGTGTGTCAGCCCTCATTGGGTAAAGACCTGTTAGTCTACCTGTGCATATCCACTGAGCAAGGGCACTGACTGGTAATTCCTTTTTCTACCATTTTCTCTCGTCGCCTGTTTCATCCACCATGTGCTATAAAGACATCCCTGTAATTCACGGTTATCGAAAAAATCGCAACGCAACCCTGAGAACCTCTATTCATTCAGGAAAGCCTCCTCTACTCACTCCTTTACTTTTGGCTTATGGAATTGCCAGTCGGCTGTAAATAAAACAGAACTTATCCAAGCACTTGCTAATCTGTCAGACATTCAAGTACTAGCCCTGACCGAAACCTGGATACGTCCAGAAAACACTGTCACACCGGCCGCACTCTCTGTTGACTCTACTTTCTCACACACACACACCCCGTTCTGTTGGGCATGGCGGCGGTACGGGTGTCCCCATTTCCAAAGACTGGATATTCACTAAGCTTTCTCTGCTAAGCAACAACTCCTCCTTTGAATACCATGGTTACTGCTCCTATTAAGCTATTTGTGGTTGTCATGAACTGCCCACCAGGGTGTCAACTGGGGAACTTTGTAGTTTAACTAGATATGTTACTCTCAGCCATTCCTGACGACGACACACCACTGATTATCATGGGAGACATGAATATCCTTACCGACAGAACCCAAGTGACTGACTTCCTGTCTCTTCTGTCCTCCTTTGACTTCAGACAAGGTCCCCACCCCTCCCACATTCAAAACAGGCAGTCCTCTTGATCTGATTTTGACTCGGAACTGCTCCACAGTAAATCTGTCACCCTCCTACATCTGTCAGACCACTTCTTTATTCAATTTACAGCCTCCTTACTGGAACATCCTCATATTCCTCCACAAAGGGTCTCCTTCCGCCAAAACTCCCGGTCCCTTAGACTGACCCAGCTCTCCAATGAGGTCTTGGCTTCCATGCCTCCTCATAAGGAATTCTCTTCACTCCCTGACAATGAGGCTACAGACACACTCTGTTCCTCACCAGTCTCCTCTAACAATCTCTGCCCTCTAGCAGCCAAACCTGCTCGTCATGCCCCCCCAGTCCATGGCTCACTGAGGTCATCAGATAGCAAAGGGCGGGGCTCAGAGTGGCAGAGAGAAAATGGCAAAAAACCAGAGTCCACTAACCTCAGTGACTACAACCTCTTCTCAATATACACTACCTCATGCAATCATCTGCTCTGATGGTTACTCATACCATTGCTATGCTGATGATACCACGCTCTTCCTATCATTCCCGCCAAATGACCTCACAGTCTCGGCATGGATATCGTCATGCCTTGCTGATATCTCTGCATGGATGAAAGAACGCCACCTTCAGCTTAACCTATCTAAGACTGAGCTCCTTGTCATCCCAGCCAGTCCATCATTACAACAACAGGTCAATATCCAGGTTGGATCAACCCAACTCATGCCCACAAAGTCTGCCCAAAACCTGGGTATCATGATTGATGACCAACTAATCTTTAAGGTTCATGTGGTCTTGATTGCTCGGTTGTGCAGCTTTGCCCTGTACAGCATCAGGAAAATTAGACCCTACCTGTCTGAGCAGGCAGCACAACTCCTGGTACAGACTCTTGTAATGTCAAACATTGACTACTGCAACTCCTTACTGGCAGATCTCCCTGCATGCACTTTCAAACCTCTGCAAATGATCCAGAACATGGCAGCATGTCTGGTCTTCAACCAACCCAAAACAGCAGGTGTCATCCCGCTGTTCATATCCCTTCACTGGCTCCCAGTTGCTGCCTGCATCAAATTCAAAACCTTGCTGCTTGCTTACAAAACAGCAACTAAAATGGCTCCCACCTACCTGAACTCTCATTCAGGTCTACACTCAGTCCCGCTCACTGCACTCTGCCAGTGAAAGGCGCCTGGCACTTCCGCCACAATGGGGCCCAAGTCACAAGCCAGACTCTTCTCTTCTGTAGTTCCCCAGTAGTGGAACGAGTTACCAAACTCCATTCGATCCACTGAGTCCCTCTCCATCTTTAAGAAGAAGCCGAAGACCCAGTTCTCTCTGTAACACCTTAACACCTGATGGTATTGATTATATATATATATATATATATATATATATATATATATATAAACGTTTGTATGCACCCTATGCATTGCCTTTGCACACTGCCTGTTGACACCTGTGTCCTATCAGACTTGAACCTAGTTTTTTGGCACTTACTTGCATTTTCGCCTCCTGACTAGATCCTTGCTTGTGTTGTATTAACTCTCAGATGTAAGTCGCTTTGGATAAATGCGTCTGCTAAATGAAATTGTAACATTGTAACATGTGCGACTCATATCTACAGTTGACTCAGATCAGGCAGCAACAAGAATATGCAACACTTCCTGTTTTGACTGCAACCTAGAGGAATTTGTTCCATTATAACTTTTGCATTTTTTGGATTATCAAAATTCTTTTAAGAAGTTTTGATCATATCGCTGCCCAATCCAAGTCAACCGTAGATGTGAGTTGTGTATGTGCATGGTTGACTTAGATCGGGCAGTGACAGGGAGCAGCATTGGTCAAGCGAGCTAGAGTGAATGAAGAGCGGGGGTGGTGATAGCGAGAACAAACGTTTTTCGAAGGTTTTTAATTACCGCAACCACGAGCGATTCCTCGTCATACAGACACATCTGAGCACAAAAAATTTAGACATCCAGTAGTTTACGAGATCAGCCGCGGATAGACCCCCCCCCCCCACACACACACACACACACGCACACACAGAGACGTGGCCAAACACATTATCCCCGTCAGGATAATTATGTACAGTTGACATTTATGTAAAGATCACACTATTATGTACAGTGAAAAGAGGATAATATTGCACTTAGATAATTTCACTGACAGTAATGTATTGAGAATATTTCACATAAATATACTTGAGACACAAATGATAGTAGATAAATATGCGGTAGATAATGGACTGAATTTCTAAATGACTCCCAACATATAGTGAATCAGCTATATATCAGCCGTAGAGTGCAGAAGTCGTGTGCTAAGTGGTTGCAGTGTGAATATAATGTGTAAGTGTTGCTGGGAAAAAAAAGGGAAAATAATTCATTATTTAGGCAGCAGTTGTTCCCTGCATAAGGGGGGGGGGATTCAAGAAATTGTTGAAAAAATTCCTCTGTCTAAAAGACAATATATTATACTAGAGTTCAAGGAAACGGATAAGGTAATAAGTCTTTGTCATGCAACACTGCCTCTGCTCATGGACCTCTAAGCAATGTCATAAACTGATATCATGTGTAGTGTTTGTGCTCCGATGAGTGATGGGTCTTTTTTTTGTAATTTTATTGTTTTTTAGTCTGAAATTTGTGGTGAGGATGCATTCTATTGCAAAGGTAAATGAACAAAACAAAAACAAAACCGTTTTGTTGTGTTTACTCATGATTAGCTGTCCTGGTGACTTGTTCTGGCTTACATTTGTTCCAATGGGGAACTATAATTTTACTCCAGAATCTTTTGAACTCCACAGGATGAAAATCTTTCCTGTAGATATATCTGACTATCGCAGTAAAACTGGCACGGAAATGCATGATATCTCTGGAAAGCATATCACCTCCAGCTATTGCTATCATTGTATATTTGATAATCCCAACGCGGGGTACCTTTCAGGGAACAGCAACGGAAATTTAGTAAAATATACATTACAGTATAGAAGCTCTGAACAGACAACCTCGATACATATGCCTTTCAAACGATATCTGTGTTTGCAATGAATTATAATCCAATGGGAGTTAACCCTGGCAGTTTCTTCTTCTCTTGAGCAGTTACATGTCATATTCAACTGCTTCCTCGTTATGCTCGAGACCAAATGGTGTTGTATTATTATGGAAAGCTTGAAAGCAGGAAGTTGGTGCCAAACCGTGAGATGGGCTGAATGAGAAAAGAATGATGGTGAGACACACAGCTGGGAAAGATAATGAATGAAGTCTACTGCGGGTAGCAAAGACCATCACGAAAGTGTAATAGGTCCCAACAGAGAAACGAGGCTATTGACCCGTCCATCACATTTTCGCTCACTCCCTCCCTTCATCCGTCTGTTGCACGCGCACGCACGCACGCACACACACACACGCACACACACACACACACACACACACACACACAGGGTTGGTTTAGACTGCATTTGCCACAGTAAAGAACACGGTGCATCCTTTTTTCCTCCTGGAGGCAAGATAACAACTACTACTTTGCTGGATTGGAGAGAGAAAGCAAGTGAGGATGAGGTTCATTCACATACATCCCAGGGGCTCTTGGGACATGTCTGCTCTTGATAACTGAAAGCAAATGGAGAATGCCCACTCCTAGGCAGGGACTGTTTTCTCAAACATATGTGAAACGTGAAAGAACTCCACCGTGGTCCCAGTTGGATGATGCCAACTGAATAACTTGTCTTTATTTGACTTTCTTTGGTCAAATCTCTTTGAGAGGGATTCTATGGAAAATTACCCTGAGTCAGTAGGACTGTTAGAGTGATACTAACCACAGCCAGTAGTGCACTATGAGATGTTTTTAGACACGATGTGCCACATGAACTTCATTTTACTCACAAAAGTGACATTTAGTCTCATGTTGCTCTTTACCATCTGTGTCAAGTTGCAGGGGTTAATTCACATTGTAATCCTCACTGGTAAGAAAATCGGCCATTTTTTTCCTGCACCCCCACTGCTATTCTCTCTTAGCCTCCCTGTCATATTCGGTCACTTGCTATTGTCCATACGGGTTCAATTGAGGTAGGATTTCACAAAAACACCATCAACAGATGTAAGACATTGTCCATCACCTTTAACGTACTCAAACAAATCAATCTTTTGATAAAAGTATTTTTATTTTATTTTTTTAGACCCCCCCCCCCCCCTTTTCTTCCCAATTGTACTTGGCCAATTACTCTATTTCGCTGCTCTACCCCCTTTACCGATCTGGGGAGGGCTGCAGACTACCACATGCCTCCCCCGATACATGCCAGCTGCTTCTTTTCACCCGACAGTGAGGAGTTTTGCCAGGGGTACGTAGGGCATGGGAGGATCACGTTATTCCCCCCAGTTCCCCATCCCCCCCCCGAGCAGGTGCCCCGACTGACCAAAGGAGGCGCTAGTGCAGTGACCAGGACACATACCCATATCCAGCTTCCCACCCACAGACACGGCCAGTTGTGTCTGTAGGGATGCCCGACCAAGCCAGAGGTAACACAGGGATTCAAACCGGCGATACCCGTGTTGGTAGGCAACGGAATAGACCGCTACGCTACCCGGACACAACTTGATAAAAGTTTTAAAGTCTTTCTGGTGTCAGCTTTCTGTTCTGGGTTGTCGGTTAGCTAAAAACATGATTCAGACAAGCTAACTTTAGCTCTGTTGAAGTGGTGCAAAAGCGTCTGTTCTACAATATTTAGTGTCCAGTCATGTGCAGCCAATACTAGACCTACATCCAATCACAAACTGAAGACAACGATCCCATGTCGTTCTGATCACAGCTAAGTCACATGACAGTTGTGCTGTGCATTTATGATATCATGTGTCCTTGTTTATTAGTTATCTATTACTTTTCCACAAACTTGCTCAAAACTGGCGAAGTGGTCCTACCCTTCTACCTGGATGCTATCTTTCCCCTGGTATTAATCAGTCAGTTGAGTGTTTAAAGCTGACAGTGGTTTTACTCGCCAACATGAGCAAATCTGTCTCGCTTCGACAGCAGCTGCAGTGTCCCTTTCGCATACGACTTTTTTTTTTCTTTGCCCCTTGTGTCGGCATACACAGGGCTGAAGGGACTCAGCCCACTTATTGTCATTGATGGCAGTGGTGGGATCAGCCAGCGATTACAGTTTGTGCTTACATGGGGCTCTGGCGCTTTGTGCCACATCTCCCCTCGTCAGCCGGCAGTCTGAGCTCTAATCTGCCAGTTATAACAAACAGCAGATGAGGGAACAGGAGGAAGGGCTATAAGCGAGTCAAAGCTTGGATGTGGGTGAAATAGGGGGTTGGTGGCCTCGTTGCAGGGTTGTTTTATTTTTTATTTTTTTTTTTGCTTTGTTTTTTTCTTTTTTCTTCCATCTTTCCTGTCCCTGGCAGTTGTATCACTAGTGAATTTAGTGGAAGTCAGATTCAGCTGATGCTGAATGTTAAAGTCAGATTAAAATCTTTATTTGGATTTTTTTGGACTTTTCATGTCTAAAAGCCTCAAAGATGGCATAATCAAACATTCAGCAATTTTTTTTTCTATTTAGGGTGAAGTGTTTTTTTTTTTTTTTTTACCTTTATGTGTAACTGTCCTCACTGATCTACAGAGCTGTGAGAGTGTGGTTTAGTCCTCATTAATATTCATGAGCTGACCTTTGAGTGACAAGTACAAACAAGGGTTCATTGCAAAGGTGGGTGGGGTTTTACAATATGATCTAATTGGCTGTATGTAAATAAGTGTCTGACCGAGGGGGGGGGGGGGCTCTTTTAAAAATAGAAAAACTGAAATCTGCCTTTTATCTTTTTTTTCAGTAGGAAGACAGTGCAAAATGCACGATGATTAAGCTAATAAGTGGTGTTAGAAAATATCAGTGTTTTCAATTTTGGTCCAACTTTAATATGACCATTTTCGTTCCTCTGGGTTTTTTTTTTACCTGTCAGTATTTTTTAGTGAGAGAGGTGGCATCGAGCACACAACTGACTTTTCAAAAAGCTGAAAATGACAGATCTATTTTTAATGTATGTAAATATCTGTAACTCTCAAAGAAGAACAGTGGACGGATACTGCATCGACAGAAAGTTTCTCTGGTTGCACTGGATCAGGAAAAACTATCACGTGGGTACGATGGGAACCAGCACTCCCGATAACCTCGGGAGAAAAAAAAAGTACCTTGAAGGAAAAAAAAAACAGAAGAGAGGAGGGGAGAGATGGCGAGGCTGATTTCAGTAGTCAAAATCTTTTTCTTTTACTTTCCATTTTCATGTGCAAAAAGTGCAGATGCAAAAGTTGTTCACTGTACACAACAGTAGAAGTGAGATGACAGACGATGGAAGCAAACGTTTCAGTCTTTGAACAGTCGTCTGTGCTTGTGACAGACCATCCACTGACACTTTTAAAAGGAGCCGGCGAATGGTTGATTGACAGCAGCTGGAGAGTGGTAGCTCGAGAATATCTGTAACCCTGCCACTGGCTCAGAAAATTTCAATTAATTACGGTTTGATGAAAGCATTTCTTTCATCATAGCTACTTTTTAGAGACTGCATTGTTTGCTTGTGGATCTCCCAACCAACGCAGAGCTGCCGGGGGGGGCACCGAATATCTTACCAACGACAACCTTCAGCCACCCGCTGTCTCCTCACATCCATGGCACGTTCTTTTGTCTGCATGAGCCAGTTATTCATTTACATATTTACAGTTAGGGTGGGCGCCTGCGTAGCATAGCAGTCTATTCCGTTGCCTACCAACATGGGGATCGGCGGTTTGAGTCCCCATGTTGCCTCCAGCTCAGTCGGGCGTCCCTGCAGATACAATCTGACAATTGGCCGTGTCTGCGGGTGGGAAGCCGGATGTGAGTATGTGTCCTGGTTGCTGCACTAGCGCCTCATCTGGTCGGTCAGAGTGCTTGTTTGGGGGGGGGGTGGAGGGAATAGCGTGATCCTCCCAAGCGCTAAGTCCCCCTGGTGAAACGCCTCACTGTCAGGTGAAAAGAAGCGGCTGGCGACTTCACATGTATTGGAGGAGGCATGTGGTAGTCTGCGGCCCTCCCCGGATCGGCAGAGGGGGTGGAGCAGCGACCGGGACGGCTCGGAAGAGTGGGGTAATTGGCCGGATACAACTCTGGAGAGAAAAAGGGAAAAAGGCAACAAAAAAAAAGAAGAAAAGAAAGGAAATTACAATTAATTACAGTTTGACGAAAGCATTTCTTTAACCATAAATACTTTGTAGACTACATTGTTTGCTTGTGGATCCCCCAGCCAACACAGAGCTGCCAGGGTGCCCCGCCGAATATCTTGCCAACGACAACTTCCAGCCACCCGCTATCTTCTCGCGTCCATGGTGCATTCCTGTGTCTGCATGAGCCAATTATTCATTTACATATTTGAATCAATCACTCCAAGCAAATCCATTTCCCTCTCCCCCAGCAAGTTCAAAGGGCTCCGTCGGAGCCAAGTGCCTGATGAAATCCTGATTACCTCCTAATTGGTAATTGTGAAGTCGTAGAGACACGTGGTGCGGGCAGCTTCTACTGCTATTGATTCCCTCCTACTCGGCCATTGATTTGCACTTAATACATTTAATTGTAATTATTTCACCTATCTTGTGGGTGCCGTCAGGAGGCTAAAGGGAAACAGACCGCCGGCTAGTTTCAGCCGTATGCAGTGGCTGAAGTGCACAACAATGATGAACAGGCTTTGGATATGGGTCAAGATAGATGTTAAGGCCGGGATTAAGTGTGCAATCTACTTTGACAGGTATTATGCTCTTTAATCCCTCTAGCAAGTTATTACAAACCATGATTGGAATATTATCCTTTTGTGACCTCAGTAGAACTTGTTTGGTAACACAATAAAAAAAAAAAAACCAAAAAAAAACCAAACTTATATGCATACTGGATTTTTAATGTACAGTGTTTGGCAGCTAGGACTGTTTTTGCCAAAATGGGGCGGAACAAAAAAAAACAAAACAAGAAATAAGCACAAGAAGAAGAAAAAACTTGGTACATCTCTCTATTCTTACCTGTCCTCTAATTTCTTCTGACACCCAATCTTTACTTCTGTCTCCACCCCGGTGGTAACAAAGTTCCCCTTAAATGGGATGAGCCGGAGAGGCTCGTGAAAGGAAAGGGTATAGAAATCGGGGAAGGTGCCTCTATAATTGTTTCACAGTTTCATAGGCCTGACCTCTTATTTATTTGATTGACATTTACGGCCCAGGAATGAACTCTTCATAGGAAGGGACGAATCGCTGGACAGGTTTGCTGACCGGGGGTTGTTGCCTCGTAATCCAGCTGAGTGAGTGCCGTGTGTGTGTGTGTGTTGCCTCGTAATCCAGGTGAGTGAGTGGTGTGTGCGTGTGTGATGAAGGGGGGGGGTGGGGTGGGGTGGGAGGGTCATGAACCCATAAAGCTGAGATGGGAGCTGCGCGTCAGACCATATCTCATTAAGGAAGCCAACTTGAAATGAGATGGGCCCTGTTCGCCTGTCCCTCACTGGTGCCATTGATTAGTCGGCAGCCAATCAATGTTAATTAAGGTGTAGGGAACCCTTTAATTGTGGTGTATGAATCATCGTGTCAGACCCCGCCTTGACCTTCACAGGACTTACACTTGCAAGCCGCTATGCTGAGAAATAAATACCTTTTTTATATTGCCAGATAATCGCGGCAGCTAAATGGGAGTGGGTTTGATGGATGATGATTCAGTTTATACCGTAGCCAGCAGCCTTATCAGGATCATATGGACAATGGGCTTTGGACTGGCAACAGCACTGACCTTCCTGTCCTGCTTCTCCATATGCAAACAGATGCAGAGCCCCAACAGATCAATACTTGTCAAAACATTTAAGAGTTAATATCAGGAGATAAGAGTCGCTATTACGTGTGGGCGAGCACTCGGCGCATGTGAAGTGGGGCTTTGATTGATGACTGCCGAAAGCAAAATGGCAGACGAGAACGCCACTGGCACCATAATTGTGTTTTTAATGAAGACCCACATTCCACGTTGGAGCTGATTTTGCACTCAGTTGATCGTGTCTACCCCCCACCCCTCTCATCCGTCACGCGGTAATAACAGTCCAGACCGTACATGGTCCAAACTCCGGTTGTTTTGCGGGTCTCCCAAGATCTAGCCCTCTTTCCTCATCAGACAGATGATTTTTACCGATGACAGCGTTGTAATCAGTGCTTACTGGACCTGAAAATGTGTGGACTTTATAATCTCTGCCATGGAATGAAATTCTTTTGACCTCATTAACCACACACTAAGCTTTTGGTGTAGTGTGTGGCCAATTGTCTTGTCTTTAGTTTCACTGTCATATCTGCATAATTAATGTGACTTCTCACCTTTCTTTCAGGTGTAATAACCGGACCCAGTGTGCTGTTGTGGCCGGGCCAGATGTTTTCCCCGACCCGTGCCCAGGAACCTACAAATACCTTGAAGTCCAATACGAATGTGTGCCCTACAGTACGTATCCGTTCATTTGCTTACAAGTTTAAATACATGTCCCGAGGGGTGTCTGGGTGGCGTGGCGGTCTATTCCGTTGCCTACCAACACGGGGATCACTGATTCAAATCTCCGTGTTACCTCCGGCATGGTCGGGCGCCCCTACAGACACAATTGGCCGTGTCTGCGGGTGGGAAGCTGGATGTAGGTATGTGTCCTGGTCGCTGCACTAGTTCCTCCTCTGGTTGGTCGGGGCGCCTGTTCAGGGGGGAGGGGGAACTGGGGGAAATAGCATGATCCTCCCCCTGGCGAAACTCCTCACTGTCAGGTGAAAAGAAGCGGCTGGCGACTTCACGTGTATCGGGGGAGGCATGTGGTGGTCTGCAGCCCTCCCTGGATCGGCAGTGGAGCAGAGATCAGGACGGCTCGGAAGAGTGGGTTAATTGGCCAAGTACAATTGGGGAGAAAAAAGGTGAAAAAGCAACAAAAAAAAAAAAAACATGTCGCAATACACAGGCTTTTTATTGCTCTTACCCCATGCTCATTTTCTTTTTATACCAGTAACATTTCAGCAACTTCAAATCACTCAAGTTGTTGCGCTTTCTCATGCTGAAAAATATGCAGCGTTTGAGAGTGTCATCACTGATTCTGAGGAAGCTCTGAATTGGCGGATGATGAATCATATCTCTGCTCTGCAAAGAATACACTGTATTACATTACAGAATGCCGCAGCTGACAGTGCTGTCTAAATCTTGAGAAAAAAAAAGTCATTTGAAGGTATGCTGCCATAGAGTATTCTTTATCTATTATAACGTGTCTATATCCTTCCACTGATGTAAAGCAAGGCGGGTGTGTTTGCCGTAATCTGATGGAAGATTAAGGTTTCCTTCATTTTCTTTTATCCTCTATGGAAATATAAGGACCCAGATGTGCTTACTAATGCCACGTTTTTTTTTCTCCATAGGTAATATTTGTATTGTATTTCTGATGTGTGCGGCGTTGAGAATTTAATATTGTTTGAAAAGATATTTGAGGAATACACTACGCAAAATGGCGGTCATGTAATAGAGCTCTGCCTCTGAATGAGGCCCGTCAATATTGGTGTATGAATATTATTGTCTATTGTTGTGTGACATTAATGTGAAATACATATATATATATATATATATATATATATATATATATATATATATATATATATATATATATATATATACTAATGTGCTGGTTCTAAACTGACTGAATGGAAATGGTTTCGCCCGCCTGGCAGAAGAAAAGGCTGGAGCGATGCATGGCTTTTGTGAACACAGAACATTTGGGAGGAGATTTGAATAATCAGCATGGGGAATGGGACAAACAGAGAGAGAGAGGAGGTCAAGGTGAGGTGGGCGGAAGTGGTATGACCATTATCATATGACCCTCTCTATTGCGTTGTAATGACTTTTAAAGTGGTACTCAGAAATCATAAGAGCTGTCCTGACTATGACTGCTCAGAACTTCATGTGTAATATTGCGTGATCAAGTGAAAGAGGACATAAATATAGAAGTATTTGCCCTTGTATTGAGGTGCTTGGACAAACTGGGTTCTATCCATCCATCCATTCTCCAAACCGCTTATCCTGCTCTCAGGGTCACGGGGATGCTGCAGCCTATCCTAGCAGTCATTGGGCAGTATTAGGGAGACACCCTGGACAGGTTGCCAGTCCATCACAGGGCCCACACACACATGCATGCGCGCACACACACACACACACACTTTCACACCTAGGGACAATTTAGTATGGCCGATTCACTTGACCTACATGTCTCTGGACTGTGGGAGGAAACCGGAGCACCCGGAGGAAACCCACACAGACACGGTGGGAACATGCAAACTCCACACAGAGGATGACCTGGGATGACCCCCAAGGTTGGACAAGCCCAGGGCTCGAACCCAGAACCTTCTTGCTGTGAGGCGACCGCGCTAACCACTGCACCACCATGCCGCCCCAGACCTGATTCTAGCATTATTTAAATCACCTGTCAATCTTTAGATGTCTTTCCAGGGTGCTCCAAAGAACCTTTAGATGTCTTTCCAGGGTGCTCCAAAGACCCATCCATCCCCAAAGTGAAAAGCTTTGTTAGACTGCTGTTTATCATCACCCCGTTACTTCCAACCCTGAGCGTCTCACATTAGGGAACCGGTAAACACATGCAAGTTAATCACAGAAAGTTGAGTCAGTTCATCTGGACACAACATTTATTGAGAGAAAGATTTCCTCACTCATCTAAGTGACCTCTTCAGTCTCAGCTGACTGCAGGTATCCCCACCCTTATAAACAATACAGCAGCATAACGACCAAAAAACAACGATTGGTTTCACATGCAAATTGCCATGACCCTTAGGGCCCAGACACACCAAACCGACTAGTGGCGACGAAGGCCAACTCTTGCATTGCCTCACGTCACCTGCCATCTGGGCCAAAAAGTAGCACTTGAACACACCGCAAAGCCTACAGCTGACGGTCCCTGATTAGCTAGCTTAGCACTGATTCGCTAAGCTGAACAGCCAATCAGAGTGATCTCTCTCACCGACGGACTCCGCCAATTCAACATGCTGAATCAGCCGAAAACCTGCCGACAGGGGTTGCGACTAGTGCCGACGGTGTGGGACACACTGCAAAAACTAGGCTCACAGACGCTTGCCGACGGCAGACTGTCAGCCTGGTGTGTCAGAGCCCATAACTTGACGCCATCGATGTGAGGAGGGAACGACCATCCTTGAACCGGCGGGGGGGGGGGCCTAAAAGTACATCTTTCGCCATTTTACAATGCTGTGATTGTAACTATTCCTCAATCCTCTGTGAATAGTACATGTTGCCATTGTAACTCCAGTTAATGGTTACAGCCATCTGCATATGAAACCGATCGTTGTGATGCCACCGTGTTGTTAGTAAGGGTGGGGATACCTGCAGTCAGTTTAGACTGAAGAGGTCACTTCATGATGAGTGATGAAATGTTCCTATCTCAATAAATGCTGTGTCCAGATGAACTGATTCAGCTTTCTGTGATTTCCCTACCTGGATTACGGAGCATGCATCAAGACATGCAAGTTAAAGTATGCACATATATATGCACAAATAAAATGCTGAATTATTATGATCATATAATCTAAACTATAAAACATTCATAACTGATATAAACCAGCACCAGTTTTTTGGGGTTTTTTTTCCCGTTTGTTTTAATCATACAATAGCTTGCAGTATTTCCACTGCGGTGAAATGAGGTAAGCACAGCACCGGAGTAAAAGTTTAGTTATACGGGTCTTCTAATGTCAATTACAGGGTGTTTTGGTATGCTTGAAGTGCTTCATATAATCTCACAATATACATTATTAACCAGTCAATTCAACTCTGAGATGCGGCTAAATGTTCATTAGGTTATTTCAGTGTATTCTTGAGAGCTTCTTCAGATTCTTGATTTCTCCTAGTAGTGGTTAGGCCCCAGTGGCATTACTTTTAGTAGCCAAGTATTAAGGGTGCTTAGTATATACTGTGTCTGTGTGCTATTCTTCCATGGTGAAATTAAATTTTCACACTCTTTTTCCTGTCCCCCTACACTGGAAGATCCATTGCGTCTTGCTGAAGGGCAGCCATTTAAATCGGTAGTCTTTGTGACAGAACTGTGGAGTCCCTCAACCCAGCGGCGTTTTGAATTGAGACACGCTCCATATGAAGCAATTGGACACTGGTTGGTCAACACTCGTGTCATCGTTAAGTGGTGGAAGTGGTCGCTCTTATTTCTACCACCAGTGACAGCTGTTGTGCGACAGTTTGCAGAGTATATTTTTCTGTTTGGTGTCGAACTTTGGAAACCCGATCCGTGTCCCCCCACGGCCCCATTTGGCAACAGGTTCTTCTCCCTCATCTTGGGTTGTTTGGGAGGCATCCAGTTCTGCATTTACAACTTCACTCTCCTCCTCGGTGTCTCTCTCACATCGAGCAGTTCTGCCCAAATCATGAAAAGCCAATATTGCCGTAATGCGGTCTTGCCCAATGATTTGTGATGGAGTGTCAGACCGATAGGGAAAGGCTACCGCAAAGAAAACGTTATAATTGAGTCTCTACCGGCAGACGAATTTCTACCGTAACGCAGTATATACGGTCATACCGCCCAACCCAAGCAGCCACCCAATGATCCCATTTCTCCCCCTGTGAAGCGGTCACGTCTCTGAATTCCACTAACAACCCCTCCTCTGCACTCCCCCTTGTTTTCCTCTAAATCTCTCCTTCACTTTTTGTCCTTTAAGAGCTCTCTCTCTCTCTCTCTCTCTCTCTCTCTCTCTCTCTCTCTCGCTCGCTCGCTCGCTCTCTCTCTCTCTCTCTCTCTCTCTCTCTCTCTCTCTCTCTCTCTCTCTCTCTCTCTCTCTCTCTCTCTCTCTCTCTCTCTCTCTCTATCTGTCTCTTCTGTCTCTTGTTTACCTCTGTCCTCCCTCCATGTCCTATCTCTCCTCCCCTTCCCCCTGCAGTGGAGGTTTTCATCTGCATTCTGCTCCGGGAGCCTCGTCTCTGGGAGGATAACTTACAGCTCTCCCCTCCGTCTCCCCAACAGCCGGCAAAATTGTTCCATCAGACTAGGGCCAGCAATAACGACAGAGAAGGCTTGCTAAGTCAACGGCTACACACCGTGAATAGGATATTGATTTTATTAATTTGCGATTGGATTCGCTCCGTCAGTTGTAATGGAAACATGTTACAACAGTTATTATCACCAGCGCCCGCCAGTGTTTGCCGGTGTGATTGGGCGGTGTCGCCGATCATGGCAATCCATCACGTTTTCATCCCAACTGCCACCTCAGTAATCACTTGGTATGAGGTATGGGTTACGCTTTGTGTGAAGTAGTGGCATTGTATTAAACATTAAGTAAAAAGAGATGGCGCTGAGCTTATATGTGCAGTATTTCAGACAGCTTTATCATAGGCAATAAGCTCACAGTCTCGCTTATGAGCTAGCTATATGCATATATTCTTGAACCCTCATTGTAACCATATTGGCTTCATGTGGACGTCACTTGAGCACGCTCATTTCCCTATCTGCCAGAGCTCTTTCGCTCACTTTCCATGTACTAGCACCGTTTGTACGTGATCCCCCATGCACTTTAAAGATTAGTAAGACTCCATCAGGCATAAGTGGTGTGCCAACCCTTTATGATGACTCATAAACATGACTCTGCTTCGATAGCTGACATCTGTCTCTGCCCCGCCCTCTCACCTTGACTCTGCACGGCTCGCTGGAGAGATGCCTATCTATTCTCTTAGTGCCTTATTAAACCCCCCCTCGGTCGCTCTCTCTCTCTCTCGCTTGCTCTCTCTCTCTCTCGCTCTCACTCTGTAGCTGCAACTTTTGCTTTAACAAGTACCATCCCCAAAGGTCATTGTGCAACCCGTAGCTAAGCATTCTTTCTCAACTTTTAAGAGGCGCCCACAACACCTTGGAGGCCCTCCTGAGTTGTCTTGGTGTCACTCAAGAAACGGCGTCCAAATTTGTGTTGTCATGCTCTGCCAAATGTCGTTTCAGCCTTTCTGTCGGTGACTAACAGCATCTTTCCTTGGTTATTGTACCTCTCGAAGCTTCCCTCCCTCTTCCCCATCTCCCATTTCTAATATGAGCAATTAGATGTGCCGCTTGTTGTGTGTAGTTTTAATTTCTAAATTGACTGATCTAGGTCAACGCAAATGTTGAAAGCCTTCTCGTTTAGCTAATAGGTGTTGATGGTTGTAGTGCTTGCAATAATAGTGGAGTGTGTGTGTGTGTATGTGGTGGTGGTTTGGGAGTAATTTGACATCCTTTCAGGAAGCCTTTTTTTGGAAGTTTCTCCATACAGAATAGATACAGATGCAGAATGTGGAAATGTAGGCACAGGGAGAGAAGACAGAGAGAAAAAGTAGCGTGAAAAAAAAAAAAGAACTCAACGTCTTGGCAATCCATAGCTATTATAAACTACTAGGTCCCCCCACTGTTTGCAGCTTATAAAGACAATGTAAAACTCTGTGCTGCACAGCAGGATCCAGCTCAGGCCTGTCAGACAGAGCTCACTCGCTGAAAGTAAGCCAAGACAAATGATCATGCAATCAAAACCTTTGATTTGAATCAAATTGTGCTATCCTGAGCTATACGAAACGGCAACCTGCCAGGTAGTTAGCCAAATTTTTGTTTCCAACATATCTAATTGGTTTTCAGTCCACTTCGCATGGATAAGTAATCAATCTCTAATAACATGCCTAACTGGTTTGAGGGATCCAAATTGAATAAAAAGAGTTAGATTATTTTGGCACGTTTTGCTCAGCACCTGCTTCCAAACCAGTGTCCATCTGCACTGGCAGGTGAAACCATGAAATTGATACTCTACACATGGCTATCACTTACAGTCCAGCCTGGCCATAATGTGGTGTGATTACAGACCCCATTATGCTGTGGTCACACCTACGGTAAACACCACCTGTGTGACCAAGATGGGGCTGCATGGCTATAATGCTGACATAGTTGTTATTTATGCACCTCAGGTGTTGTCTGGTCATTGTCGTCCATTTGTTTATGTTGGTACAAGAACAGTGGTTTAAAGTTATGAATGCCTTACAATGGACTTCTGACCTTTCCAGGGTGTCTCTCTGCCTTCTGCTCAAAACATGAATGAATGAAACCCTTGTTGCCCCTAGGGGGATTTGCTTTGCACAAAGAGCATAAGAGAATATCAAAGAAAAAAAACCCATCAACAAACATACATGACAGCACATAATATAACATAAAGCATTTTAAAAACATCATAAAACGTCATTGCAGAAATCGATAAAGGACGTCAAGTGCAAGTTCAGAAAGTGCCAAATTCAGACCCTGTGATCAGCGCTTGTTAAGGAGCCGCATGCTGCCTGGGACAAAGGATATGATGCTTCTTTTAGTCTGCATCCTGGGCACGCTATAGTGTGTGTTCGTGTGACATCACACCTGTTTTCAATACAAGGCCGCGGCCATGTTGGAGGATGTACGTAATTGAAAATGGCAAGTGACGATGTAAACACGAAACTAATGCTATCGGCATATGCGGATAAACTCGAAGGAGATGTGAAAAGTCGCTACCGAGAGAAGATAAAAAAGATTGGAATAGATCCACTGTTCATTCCTGCTCAGAAGTTCAGTCCAGAATGTCTACCACCAATTGAATCTTGTGCCATTCTTTCATATCTTGTTTTGAACACAAGCTTTTACACAAAAAAATCAGTTCAAAGCATTTCGAAGCCTTCAAGCTTACAATCACATGGTTTCTGGGTTTATTAATAGCGTTCTTGGTTGTATTATAAACAAGACATATAATCTTGCATCCATTGCTTCAATCCAGGCACTAACAACTTTTGAAACAACTGGCCTTGATACAGACAATCGATAAGAAAGGTCCTGATGTGGGACGTTCAAGCGTAACTTCACAAATTCCTGAAATTTTGTTAAAATTGCCGGTTGACGTAAAACATGTGGCGCCACAAGATCAAATGCTTTCTTTAGAATTTAACCATGGCATCATCCTTAGAAAATTCTCCTTCATCGAGAACCCTAACTGGTGCTCCCTGATTTTGAAAAAAAAAGAAAAAAGCTAAATTCATTTGTAGATGTGGCTGCATCTTTTGTAAGGGATAGCTCTTCCAAAACATCAGAAATTTGATCAGATTGTTCAGAAATATCCCCCTGCTTAAAGATGTCTAATTGGAAAGCTTGATTCAGTTAGTTTTGAAGCCTTTGCTTCCTCTCGTTCCACATTTTCTTTCTCAGCAGCCCGCTTCCGTCGTCACTTTGGGCCTGCATTTCATCTCTTTTTTCGTTCTGGGTTTCAAATTTGTCTTGTCCAAGTTTTAAGCTCGGTACCCAGTCAGGAGTCCATGTATCCCACGGCTGTGCAGCTGCTCCACTCAAAAAGTGCTCGCCGCAAATACGATCATTTTTCAAAATCTTTTCGGTTAGGCCATCTCGACTGATAGCAGCGAGCCTACGTCGCTCAATTGACAGTTCTTCGGCTTGTTCTCCTTGGTGCCCAGTGATTTTTGGAACACAACAGGTGTTTACATTTATCACTATTATTACCACATGTGTAAATTAAACAAGATGAAGGCATGTCTGATTACGATGACGACGATTTTGCTGCTAAAGTGCAATTCGCCCACAGCGTTCTTATCCTCCAACATGGCCGATCATACATTTTTGGTGACTTTTGGTCACGTGTTCAAACACACACTATACCTTCACCCTGAAGGACAAAGGGCATATTCAGAGAATAGAGGGTTCACTGGATCTGCCATGGTCTTGTGAGCTACATACATTCATGATGAGCTGGTCTGTCATACTTGTAATACTGCACATTGGTTCCCCGGTTGTTTTGGCACCCGGTTTAACAACCCTGTCCATTTTATTCTTGTTTTGTACAGACACTTTCCCCAACACTGAATACAAAAGGTCACATGCTGAAATTGGCTCTAGCCCTTTCCTAGCTTTCTGGTGACCCCGAGAGGCGTGAGGAGAATCCAGAAAACGGGTGGTTTGATCGATGAATTATGGTTAAAAAATGGAGATGATTAGGGCGTCCGGGTAGCATAGCGATCTATTCCGTTGCCTACCAACATGTTAATTCCGGCTTGGTCGGGCGTCTCTACAGACACAGTTGGCCGTGTCTTCGGGTGGGAAGCCGTATGTGGGTATGTGTCCTGGTCGCTGCACTAGCGCCTCCTCTGGTCAGTCGGGGCGCCTGTTCAGGGGGGCAGGGGGAATAGCATGATCCTCCCACGTGCTATGTCCCCCTGGCGAAAGCGGCTGGCGACTCCACATGTATCGGGGGAGACATGTGATCCCCAGGTCGGCAGAGGGGGTGGAGCAGCAACCGGGATGGCTCGGAAGAGTAGGGTAATTGGCCGGATACAGTTGGGGAGAAAAAGGGGGGGACCCCCCCGGGGACCCCCCCCCCCAAAAAAAAACCCCACAACAAAATGGAGATGTTTCAGCTGATGCTATGTTACGAGTTTTCTCGCAACAGCTGCAGGCGTACACACCCTCCAGACATGATCGACCACCTGCCACACAAACACCCTGCGGCGGCGCTCTTGTCTCACATAATCATCCAGTATTTCATAAACCACTTGTAAGTGTTGATCACTTTAATTGACATTATCAGTACATCTGCTTAAGCAGATTGCAGAGAAGCTGAGTGGCTTTTCCTGCCCCTGAGCTCTCCGATCCAGATTCGTCAGAGCCGAAGGTGGGGAATCAACACCGGGACAGCAGATCTATCACGCAACCACACCCTCCTCGCTCCTCTCCCAAATGCCAGTGAGCATTATCTGGCATGATCAGAGGCCGAAGAAAAGCTTTTCTTTTCTTTTCATCTCTTTTCTTTCCCCCACCTGAAACGTCCAGCCTTCACCTCTCTCCATGTGTGTGTGTGTGTGGGGGGGCTTAATGTCGTCTCATCATTCAGCGACGGCTGACCACTCCCTAACCCCTACAGGTGGCTCTGATCACCAGCTGTCATCACTTTTATGCAGACGGGTGGATTTCACTGAGGAGGGTTTCGTAATACCTCAGCCATCGGTGTTGAACTGCGCCCTGAGGCGACTCCACGCTTCACGAGCGAGTAACTCCCGTACGTTTTGTAACGCCCGCTCATCCATTGCAGCTCTCCACCCGCTTTTGTCCCACCCACACGTGAGCGGCTGACTGCCATGGGAGGGTCCCGTCGTGGGGAAGGGGAGGAACTCCCTATCTCTTGTCATCGCCGCTTGTTATAGGTGGCATCATGAATTAAAGCCATTAGGAAGAATGGAAAACACAAATTTGACTTCACGTTGTGCAGTGAACTTGATGCATTAAATAATAACGGCAACAAGCAGGGCTGATAACACCCCACCTACACACCCACTTTTAACGGATGCTTGAATCAAGTTTTTCACAAGGTTTTGCCGCGTAACGAGATATTCGGCGTTTGGGGACGCAGCGTGGGGATCAGAAGACACTTTTAAGGGGAAAACAAACAATGTCCCCCCATTTTTATGCCCGTATTTTCCCGGTTGAAAGGCGCAGTAATTGCACAGGAAGGCTGTGATTGCAAATGTGAATAAGTGGCGGTGTGAAAGAGGTGAACGTGGACACATGGAAATGGTTTTGTCCTCCACTAATAGCTGTATAAACCGTTGTAATCCATCAGTTTCTTGTTCTGAGGGAACGCTCCCGCGTTGTAGAGCACGCACAGCACAGGGACGTCCACTTTCCTTTATGGACGTGTTGCAGAAATGCATTCATGCAGGAGAAAGACAAAACTTAAGCTTTAAGAAGGAGGCATAAGACCAAGGCTGTTTGCATTGCAAGCAAAGCTTTGTATTCATTCTTGTGTTCTTGTGTGTTTTCATTATCCGGCATTGTGCTCATTCTTTAATGAAAACTGAATGATGTTGAATGAAAGCCATATAAGTTTAGCTGTTATGTAAGAATTTAGATTTAAGAACAGTTCACCACATCACCTTGAGTATATGTGCATGTGCGAGCACGCACACACACGCACATACACACACACAGCACGGATGTCTAAGACAGTTTTCAGGGTAAAGGTCATCTTTCTAATTAGAGATTGATCCTTTGACATGGAGGGTCGCTCCCTCGATTACCCCCTTGTACTCAAAGCGTTTTTTCTCTGTCCTTTTTTTTTAAAAATTTATTTATTCATGTATTCTTTATCTATCTTTGTTCGTGGTTCCACCAAAACCGGCCGTGCACACGCGGCTGTACTCCATCCTTCACTTCCCCTCTGCAATTTCAAGGTCCTTTGGAAATGAAGGCATGTTTTAGGAAGTGCAATTAGGTTATTTCTGCTCCAGTTGCAGTTATGCTTCTCAGAAATCTTATTTGTTTATTTTATCCCCCCCTTCTGCGTTGTACTTCTATCTTCTCCCCCTGTCGGCCGGTCCCGGGTGGGTAGCCGTTTGGCTGGGCTCCAAGTCCTTGCACCTGTCCCTCAAAGAGACAAGAGCTCATACACCCACACGCGCGTACACGCCAACACAGCGCTCCTGGCATTTTCAAGGTTATGAGATAGCGCCGCTCTTTCCCCAGTAGGAGGTGGAAAGACAGGTGGAGACAGAGGGAGGGACACAGGGGAGGAGACTGAGTAAGCGAAAGAAGGGAGTGTGTGTATGTGTGTGTGTGTGTGGGGGGGTAGCAGCGAGAGGGCCCAGTGGCTGAGAGAAAACGAGCACTGTTGAGATATGCAAACTCAAAATGATGGCGAGAGTATAAAGGAGCTGAAAGATGGAAATGATAAGGGGAAAAAATAGATGAGAGGAATAAAGAGAGATGACAGAGAAAGAGAGATGGTAGCCTGGGTTTCCTCCCCCATCCTTAGGCACAATGCCCCCTTAATTTGTGCCATTAATTACCAAGTGGGCTGGTCGCAGTTTCGAGGGTTCTGGTCCTCAACTCCTAGGATCAGGGAGAAAAAAAAAGGGGGGGTGTATATGACAAAAAAATATTGCCACCACTCTACCATGAATCTCTATTAGCGGCTAATGATACCATTCCGACACCTCTCAGCCATTAGTGTGAAATTGGAAAGCGTTAATTATTGAAATGAAAATCCATACAGCTGCCGCTCACACGAGGGGTTTGGCGCTCGCAGCAGCAAAAAGGGCCCCCGTTGTTCGCCGCTGGGCATGTCTTGCATAGGAAGTAGGCTGCAATAAGTAATCGCGGTGGCCTTCCGAGGTGAGAATTTATGATTGAAGTTGTGCGTTACTGTTGGAACAAAACTACTATTAACTATAGTATGCAGAGGCGGCGGCGTCGTACACCGGCAGGGATGCGTAAGTTCAGCGCGTTCCGACGGAAGGAGAATATCAACATGGACGTGCACACAGGGCCCATATGGATCATTTCTGTTCTTACCCTCTACCGGAAAAGTCGCCCCCATATGCAAACAGACGCTTCCGCCATCTTAGTGGCGAGGTGTGTCATATTTGTTAACAGCTGGCGTGTAGCATCTGATGAGAGAACAACGTGCTATGTCCTCTGCGGTAACCTTAGAAACGGCAGTGGCTGTTTCGGATGGGACGTGTTGCAAATGCAACCTCGTTGGGTTTTTTTTTTTGGAGGCCTTTCCACCAGTTAGACAAGTAAACATGTGGTTAAATGTGGAGCATCCAAACGGTTAATCGCAGAGTCTGCCGACACACGGTCCGGCAGATTATCATTTTTACACACTAACCTGTTGAGTTTATTGCGATGAAATCTGGGATGCCGTGATCTGGGGGGGGGGGGGGGGATTCAATCAGATGCTCATTATTTTCATTTAACCATCCAAACAAGATACAAGACAAATTAGATCACACATGAAAAATGCAACACTTTCACACAAAATGCATGAATTAAAAGTGAACAAATAAATCAATAACCATTCATACTAACTACCCATGCTGGGTTTTTTTTTTAAATCGAGGGTTTTCAAGATTCCCAGATTAGTGATCGATATAAATAAAAGATGTCCTGTTCTCACAGGTTGTTCCTGATGCTACAATGGAGCCGTGTAGCTTATTTCTGCATCACCGTCTAATCAGCAGTGGAATCGGGGTGGGGGTGATAGAGATTGCAGCCTTGGCACCCGGTTCGGCAAAACATCTTTATGTAAAGCTGCAGACAGGAAGCGCCTCTTCTTTTCTCGTGCAGTTTGGGAAGGAGAAATCGAGATGAATTGAAACTTTGGCTCACCAGCCTGGCATGAAGCCGTAGGTGTCTGTCACCAAGCCGTAGCGGAAATTTGCATAAATGGCAATCTTTCAAAAGGTCTCAAACTTTCCAACTACAGAAGAAAATTAATGATTAGGCTCTTTTTCTTTTTTTTTTTAAAGTGGCTGTCGCAGTAGGGTAAGGCATCCTGAGATGTCCCTATGAGGAAACGGTCAAACTGTTTTTGACGGTCACCTTTATCGAATGTCATTTAAGAGTTGATTATGATGATGTACAGTTTCTCGAGGAGTGGTGTGAGCCGCATTGTCATTATCAACGGATAGCAGTGGTAGCGGCATCACATCTGTCTCCTTCTCGTACCACATGAGGTCTGCATGAACAACTCTCTAAAAGCAGAACGAGTAGGGTGTTCCTAAAATAAAACGTATAGACTCATACAAATAAAAAAGCAAGCTTACAGAGGCTTCGAGTGGCTTATGATGCTACGAGAATACTAGTAAAAAGACCTAGATGGCGTAGTGCAAGTTTGTGGCTGCAGGAGTCAGTACCTTTCAGGCTCTTCTACGAAATCTTATGTATGAATTTATTTGCCGGCTCAGTGACTCTGATTATGTGATCATCAAGAGTTTAACTAATATAAGATTCAGTGCCACATACCAGTCCCGGCAGTGGGACCACTCGTATAGCGGCCTTCTTATAAAACACTGATTTGTTCCTTTTATGTTATTTTATTGTGTTTACTTTATGTGTTGTCTAGGGTTTATCTTTTACCTACGGTTCTTATCTTTTATGGCTTTGTTCATTCTTCTCATTTTTTTTTTTACCTTGTCTTTGTTTGTTATGGATCCCGAGTCTGCAATAAAGTTGTGAATTGAACAACTGAATACAAACGTAATCCCTCTCAGTCATCACTTATGACCCACTAGACGTGCGCGGCGGTGTCTGTATCTGCAGAGGCCCCGTCCTCTGCCTGTATTTTCATATTTTGCTGTGTACGGGACGTTTCTGGGCGTTTCTGGACTCTATTAAAAGCGTGGCGACCAGGTGCCAGATCGAGATCATAAGCACATATCCAAGAGGAAGCCACGACAATGGCGTGAATCTGGGGTTGGCTTCCACCCGCTGGTGAGCACTGAAGGAGAGGATGGTGGATGAAGAGCGATGCGGAGTTGGCCTGTATGTACACTGGGACGTGTTCTGGCAACTGCGGTCAGGGGGCGTGCCCTTCTGGTGACGTTGAGCCGGGTGGGGGGGGACTTTGAATGCTGTGTTTACAAACCGCAACCGACAAATCCTACTCGTTCTACCTTTAAGATCAAGGAAGGGTTTGTGTTGAGCTTTCTTCGAGTGGAAGTACCGATCAATCAGCGCAATCACTTCTGTCAGGTAGCGCCGAATGAATAAGCCATTCAAGTTCAGTTTCTTTCACGCCAATGCGAGCATTTTATACAGACTATACCGGCTCTGCTGCAAGGATACTTATTTTATTTATTTTTTATTATATATATATATATATATATACGTATATATATATATATATTACATATATGTTTTTCAGTATGTTCGCCTCACATCTGAGACACAGCAACAGAGTGAGAGACAGGAGGGAGGGAGAGATTAGAGGAACGAGAGGATGAGAGAGCTGAGTGGTTTTTTTAGTGATTCAGTGAAAGCCATGACCAAAATCGTATTAGGGTCACAATGGAGGTGGCGGGGTGGAATGGAGAGGCCTTTCAAATGAATCAATTCTGCATCTCTCCGCACTTCCTCGATTCCTCTGCTTCTCTCTCTCCCTCCCTCCCTCTCTCTCTCTGTAGTGCACTAAATTTGGATAGCCAAGGTGCTTTCCGCAGGTATATAGCTCTGCGCACCGGCATGGCAAAGCACGACTTGACACAAGATCAACAAATTGGCTGGAGTTGTCTGAGTTGTGACCTTGGTGCGTTCTGGCTGCCTATCCCATCCCGATGAGCGACGGCAACTGTCCCCTGAGGAGGAGGCTTATTCTCATGTCACGGATCTCATCCGCATCCGTCACACACACACACCCCCCCTCGCCTCACACCGCCTCGCCTCCTCCTTCCCACCCCCCCCCCACAGATATTACATCGCATACCACTTCTCACATACCCGCTGCTAATGCCTTTTTCTATAGATCATTAACCCCCCCTTTCCCCACCTTCTCACCGTTGGTGATCAGTTAGTCAGGAACGCCAGTTGTCCCGCCGGGGTCCGTTTTGCGCGGCGGCTCACAGGAGGTGAGACACCTTCGATCGAGGGGTTTTGGTTGTTTACCCCATCGTGGTCTTTAAGGTCCACATATGTGGTACATGTTTTGTTTTTGTTTTTGTTTTTTTATGGATATTTTATTGCTATCATTAATAATGAAATAGAAAATAATAACCCAGAAATATTGACGGCTTGGAGACGCCCGTGGCGGTGATTCATACGTGGCCCAGAGCAATTGTTTGTTTCTGCAGCTTGGTGTGGATTGATGGTATTTCAATGACAGCTAGAGAGTTTCCCACATCGCTCCAGTATACAGCTTTATGACTTACTTCTTGATAAAAGCCCAATCATTCTCTCTCGCTCGCTCTCTCTCCCTCTCCCCTCTCTGATGTGCCGTAGCTCGACTTAATTCCCTCTTTTTTCCCCGTTGTCGGCGCCCTCACCCTACTCCACTTTCCCGCGCTCACCTTTCCCTCGTGCAACCTTTCACTCCCACGTTCATCCACATCTGGAACTATGTTTACCTCAGATGTAAAGAGTTTGTTTTCTAGGCATTAATGAAGAATTTCTATATGATTTGTGAGCGTGGCATCTGACGAAATGCATAAAAAAATATATCCATGAGCGGGTTAAGCTTGGTCCGCTCCTAGTTTGCGGTAAGTGTGATTGGCGTAACAGAGATGCGTGTGAGTCGGAGTCGTGTGCGTTGAGAAACAGGACCCCCACTTGCTCCCTTTGAATGTATCTGATAAATGAGGTGACCATGTGCTAATTAGTGTTAGTCCTCTCAATCTGCTCTGGATATTAATTACAAATGAGCCGTTTGAGACTTGAGCAGTGTGTTTTGTAAGGGATCTCCAATCCAACAGCTTGCAAAGGGCGTGCCATTTACTTTTGTTCTTTGACTTCGCTTTCAGTTTACACATGGGTGCCGAAATCTGCCTCTGGTTGGGCAATTTTGTGAGATCCATTTTGGGTTGACTGCATGAAAAAGTAATTTCTGCGACACACTAACTTGTTCTAGTTGACACTGGCGCTATATATATACACACACACACACACACACACACACACACACACACACATATGCAAAACTTGCTCTAAACTCTGATTTAATGTTTCTTTCTCCTACAGGTGGAAGTCAGAATTAGCACTTTTTTTCTCTCTTTTCCCAAAGTTTAGGATTGAATGGTTTTTGTTTTTTTCTGTATTTGTTTGTATTGTCATTACTAACCTTATTTTGTTCTTGTCGCTGTTGTTGTCTATCTGACCTCGAGGCTAAAAAAAAAGACTTTCTAATTATTACATAATTAATCTGTTCTTTATTTCTCTTTCTTTCTCTCCCCGTCATGCCTAAAATAGAAGTGGAACAAAAAGGTAACTAAATACAAACTACTTTATTTCACACGGGTTTCCATCTGGGTCCATTCCTCCTTTCCTGGTGATGGCAGATGTCTGACATCATGTGTTTTTGTTTCATAACTACCTGTTCGTTGTGTGGTGCAGGTGATGAATGTGTCTTTCATGGGGAAAATGACAGGATCAGGGACATTAAAAGTAAATAAAAATCGTTTCCATGCCAAACAACTGATTGAGCCGCTTCCTTCAAAAGCCTGTTTTTTTTTTTGCATGTTGGTAATGAATAAAATGTAAATAGGGATATGGAAGAGCTGATTTGCAACGACTGTAATTTTGATATATCGACGCCTCGAGATTTTCTCAATATAACAATGTGCTGATCAATATTCAGCGTATTGCACCTAAAGCTAACCCAGGGATTGTTTTTGTGTCCTGTTGCAACATAAAATTATTCCGATGCTGTTTTATGGCCAGCATGATATTATCGGGGAGATGGATGGGCTGATCAATATCTCACCCAGTGATCTGTCAGCATTTTTTAATGTAGCTCTAACATGATGATGGCTTTGGCCTTCAGGGGACGACTCAATATCGGAGAGAGATCGTAGATGCCCATATTCATACATTATCGTCCTCCGTCCGATGCTACGGAACAGATGTTGGTCCTGCACATGTGCCCCCCAGACCATGCTGTCTGGAGTGCCGTACCACGTTTTGCACCGGGAAAACTCATCGAGTCACTTTTCAGAGATTTAGCTGGAAAGACAGATTGAAATCTCTGGAGTGGAAATGCAAATATTGAACAGACAAGTCAGGGATTGTGTTCTCCTACGGAAGTCGTTCATAGACACGTTATCAACGCCTGCGGGACAGCGAGTGAAGGAATGAAGGCTCACGCAGAATAAACAGTTTGTGTAATTTCCCCATGAAATTCATGATCGCCTTTGTCCGCTAATCTAGTAACCTTCATTTTACTCTTTCCATCACCGTGCCTGCATCCCTGAAAACCACATTTTAAAATGTCTGCTAGACTTGGTATTCAGTCAGTGGGGGGGGGGGGGGGGGGGGGTTACCTACTGGGGCCTTGTACCGCTGCTCAGTCTGTCTGTTCAAACCAAGGGAAGAACTCTCTCCGGCGTTTAGCGGTGCAACTGCTGAGATGTGTGCCAAGGCGCGATGTCGACGGGACACATCTCGCCACATTTTTCACCTGCAGGTAGACAACGTGTTTAATCTTAAGAGATTACAGGGGAGAGGAACCCCCCCCCCACCCCACCCCGCTTTCTCCGCCTCCCTCCACTTCCTCTGAGAACATATCTTTTACCTTTTAGATGGATCTCTGGATAGAAACTGTCAGCACAGTGTCAGCCCACTGGCACATCAGAATGAAAGGAGCACTCATACGCTCTGGTTTCTCTCTCTCTCTTTTTCTTTTTTTTTAAGTTATTTGTGGTGTACTCTGGCCCCAACTATAACTCAGATGGAAGCGGGAGAAGCTATCCTAACACTTTATCATTACTTTCCACCAGACTTACAGTATAAGCAGTGCTAAAGCCTCTTGGCCAATGCGTCCTTTCTGCCCCCCCCCCCCCCCACCACCTACCATGACACAATTTGCCACTCCTAACGAAGGATTAACGCAATCTTTTCCGGGTATTTGGCAGAAGATGTGTTCATTTTTCATCAGAAGTGCTTACTGCAGCTGGTGGGTACTTTACTGTACTGTGCTGTGCTGTACTGTAATATATATAAGCACAGTTAGCGCTCTAGCGCAGTTCTTACTAAATTGAAATCACCTTTGGCAATGGTTATTCATCACTGGCCTGCAAGCGTTGCACTCCTGTGGCCTTCATCAAATTTTAGTGCAAACAAGCTTAAGGTATAATCAGTGTACAGTGAGGGCTAATTTTAAACCACGTCACAGACTACCTCTGTTTTATGAAGATGTGATAATGGAAAAATGCCCAAAGGTTTATACTAATATAGTAATTACTTCCAATAATAAGTGCTGGCATAAATCAAAATAGTTTACTTTGTGTAACGCTATCTATATTGGATATTATTTCTAGCACCGGAGTGATTTGGATGTGCTTCAATAAGAAGGCAAGATGAACTCTTATCAATTTGTGTTTGCATTGATCAGTGTTTCAAGGTCTGTTATGTTCATGTTCGATGAGGTGGCATGTAGAGAAATTGTTGTCGAGCTGTGTGTGTGTGTGTGTGTGTGTGTGTGTGTGTGTGTGTGTGTGTGTGTGTGTGTGTGTGTGTGTGTGTGTCTGAGGAAGTCTCTTCGGTAAGTGTCAAATCGCATCTCATTACCTCTGTACAGTAAAACAAATCAGGTACAAGATAACCGTTTCACCTCCACTTAGTCACTTCACCCCGCTTTGCATAAGTCTTTATTAAAAATCAGAATGTAAGCTTATTAACTTCACTGTCAAGAACTAATGGCCGAGGTGTCCTGGAACGAGAGGAATGCAAGATTTTCTCATTTGCTCATTTGGTTTATGAAAAATGTGCCATACACACAAATTGTAAACCGTAATCTCCTACACTAACGGGAAAAAATGTGAAAAGATATGGGAACAGCTTGAAATAATGAAATTTATTGCCATGTCTTTAAATTCTGAATAAATTGTCCTGTTTGATTTAATATGCCATTCGGTTTTTATTCGCAGTAATCTGAAAGTAGCGAGAGTTTTCATCACGATTACATTTTATTCACATAACCAGTGGTCTGTTCTAGATTACATTTCAGTATGCATCTCCAGAATGATCAAAATGTTTAATTTGATATGTTGACCTGTCATAGAGGAACCTCTTGATTCATTCTTCACTTTGCACTATAATTTAACCGGTTCGTCATACATGCCAAAATAACTCTGGGCTTTGTCTTTTCCTCATTTTGGCTCCTCAGTATTCCTGTGCCCAGGGCTTCTGCGCGGGGTTTACCAGAGTGAACACCTTTTTGAATCAGACCACCAGTCTGGTGCCTGGTGCAAAGACCCTCTCCAGGCCTCAGACAAGATCTACTACATGCCCTGGACCCCCTACCGTACAGACACGTTGACCGAATATTCCTCTAAAGAAGACTTCATTGCCGGAAGGCCGACGACAACCTACAAACTCCCACACCGCGTGGACGGAACAGGATTCGTCGTCTACGATGGGGCACTCTTCTTCAACAAGGAGCGCACCCGCAACATTGTCAAGTTCGACTTGCGGACTCGCATCAAGAGCGGGGAGGCCATCATTGCCAGCGCTAACTACCACGACACCTCGCCCTATCGCTGGGGGGGGAAGTCGGACATCGACTTGGCTGTGGACGAGAATGGCCTCTGGGTGATTTACGCCACCGAGCAGAACAACGGGCGTATTGTCATCAGCCAGCTGAACCCCTACACGCTGCGGGTCGAGGGTACGTGGGACACCGCTTACGACAAGCGCTCAGCCTCCAACGCCTTCATGATCTGCGGGATCCTCTACGTAGTGAAGTCTGTGTATGAGGATGACGACAATGAGGCTACGGGGAACAAGATTGACTACATCTACAACACGGAGCTGAGTAAAGACGGTTTCCTGGACATCCCCTTCCCCAACTCTTACCAGTACATTGCTGCCGTGGATTACAATCCCAGGGACAATCTGCTGTACGTGTGGAACAATTACCACGTCGTCAAATATTCACTGGACTTTGGAGCATTGGACAATAGATTAGGTAAGTCCAGTTTTTATTCCTTACATTTAGGATTTCCTTAATTCAATACTTTATGGATGTCCTCGGGAGCATTTCCGTGCCTCTTTCTGCAGAGCTCAAGGTTAGTTCCCTTGGCTTCCCTAAGGTCTTACAGGGGTTTAATGATTGACTCTTAACTACAAGGCTACTCTGCCATCTGAAATACAATTTAAGCGCTCCATAATTTTCAGCCTAAAGTTTAGTATCGTTCACAGAGGCTGAGGCATATGTGAATGCTAATTGAATAAGATTTAGGTGCTTAACAGGTTCTTATATCTTGGCACAAAGACGTTCAGATGGAAACAACTGCAGAATGTCACGTATTTAAGGTGTCAGAATGGTGTGACTTTTTTTTTTTACCAAAAATTTGAGAGGTCTGAAAATAGAAACTGAGATCACACATCATGTTTTACAAGTTATTGTAGCAAAACAGCTTTTTTTCAAATTTTTTTTTTATAGACATTTTGGTGAGTGAGATATGTCAATAACACGCTTCTCATCAAGCTGAAATTTGGCATGCTGGAAGTGTGGGCTGGTAATAATGAGCTGCGTTGAATGATGCTGCATGTGCAACCTCCTTGTTCTTTTAATTAGCCATTCAGATGGTACCAGAACTAAATACACAACAACCCCAGAACAGCTGTGCCAAAATGCAGTGGCTATCGCCATATTTTTGTCATATCAGAATCAGATTTATCGGCCATGTAGGTTTGCACTACATGGAATCTGACTCGCTCTCTCAGTGTACTTAACATAGAATAACACCACTACAACACAACAATCTGCAGATGTATACACAAGGATTGACTTATACAGGTAAAATAAGAGGTGATAAAAGTGCAGTGGTGCAGAGAATATATCAGAGATGCTGAACTAGATGTTAGCAGGTTCCTTACACACATGCCTGACAGAGCGTACCGCAATGTACAGTCACATGTTAAGTTCCCGTTTTTGTAGGTGGGGGGGGGGGGGGGACAGTAAACTGATTAGCACAGAAACAGAATAGAAAAAATAGTTTATTTCTATCCTCAGAATTTCACCGCACATGCTGGATTCAGATTTGACATCAAGTCTGTAGTATTCGAGGTGAATAATCCTTAAAAAGATGCTCATGTTCTAAGTTTAGCCTGAAAGCGAGTCGCTCCCTTTACAGTTGCTGTCGCTTTGGCAAAGGAGCGGGCGATGGCTCACAATAAACTTGCTGAAATTCATTTGAAAAGTCTAATTCCTTCACTTCCATTGCTCTTTTTAGATAAATAAATACATAAATAAACGGTGCTTGTTGTGAAGTCTACACATGATTTTTTTTGGGGGGGGGCCTTCTGTGACACACCGAGGTAGCTGCTGTTGTGGTATCTCATCAACAGCTGTAGTCAGAATTGTCACAAGTCATTTGACTGTGAAGTCCCTTACCCCTCCTGTCTCTCCGTGCGCTGGAGGTTGCTGCAGCACCTGCTTCTCGCCATCTTAATTTATGCTCCACAGCTCCTCGCTGCTCTGCCCTGAGCACGTTCCAGACAATGAAACTCCCTTTCGAAGCAAGTGAGATACATTTCTGTATTAACTCATCTGTTGGCCATGGTCACAATGTCAAGTTAATCAATAGACGCAGCTAAGTGAAGGCAGGAGAGCGCCATTATCACCTTTGCTTTATTAACATTTTTTTTTTTTGTGTGCTTTACAAAGTTTTTAAACTCACTTGGAAGGAGTGCGAACGCGTACAGACGTCCGTGCGTTTAACTGACCCTCGATCCAGTGTTCAGAAACTACATCAACTGCCTGGACGTTTTTCCTTTATACGGTAGTGTGTTTCTCCGCCGTTCTGTGTTTGCATAAATTAGGTTGACCTTCAAACAGCAGACGAGGAGTCGGTTGCTTTGCAAGAGCGGATGAGACGGAAGAGCGACGAGATGAGTAGCGCTAATAAACTATTAAATAGAGTTGGATAAAGTCTCGGAGGCGGGCAGACAAATTAAAAGAGTGGTTATTGAATGGACGCCACAACAGTATAACTTTTTAGTTCGTTCAGTACAGAGTGCACAAGTGTCACTGTTGTAAGGTGGCTTTACCACTGACTGTGAATGATATGGGGCTCACCTCGGAGGATAGCCGCATGTCAATTTTACTACCTGGGTCGTATTTTTGTAGTTTTAGTTTTTGCCATTGTGCGTATCGGTTATGATTTAATTTCGGCCTCATCTTGGAGATTTTGGACATGGAACCACCATTAAACAGCTTTGCAACAGCATCTTACACTTTGTCTCCACCACTTGCATTACATTTGACTTGTTCATCATGAAGGTGTGCAAGTCCTCCTCCCTGTTTACCGTCCACACGTCAATGACAACAAAGAAAAAACCCTTGATATCTCAGTTGGGTGGTGTACATGATTTTCCATTATAGATATCATCTTAATTTTGCTGGTTGGTTAGTTTATCAGTGTGTCCTAGGACCTATTGGCTGGTCATTCCTGCAAATTGAACCAGGAAGCAGCTATGGATAATGTCCGACTTTTAAGGTAATAACCTTTAACTCACACTTTCGCTTTCACCTGCAAATAAATACTTGGTTTAGACAATTTGATAAAATTGGACTTGTGGAGACATTTCTGACACTCGTGTTCGGTTACCTCATAAGAAACTGATTTAAAGCTCTGTCCAGTGGTGCGGCCATGTCCAAGACCTCTAAAATGAAGCCAGCGAATAAATGACATCATAGCTGATATACAACCAAAGGCAAAAACTATGAAAATGTGACCCAGGTTGTCAAAAATAAACGGATAACGGTCATGATGATACTGTTGTGGCTGTTATCAGTGGCAGTGCAGGGTTGTCCTAACTGTCACAAGCTAATCACAAGCTAACTATCACCTGTATATCCCTCCCAGACCCCTGCACCTCCCTCAATCACTGTGGCCATGCATGAGGTGCCATACCAATGGGGCATGCAATAGGGGCAATGGAGCAGGACAGATGTGCTCAGATCCACAGCTGGGGCCCAAAGCAGCATGCAGCACCACACGCTCCAAAGCATTGCACATGCTACAGTGCATTAGGCAGGGGGTTAAGCAAAAAGGTGATAATATCTGGAAATGTCTGGACAAGTATTTGGATTGTTGTCTGTTCACGCTGACATGAGAAGGCGCTTCCATCCGAGGCGTCACCATTGAGCTCTAAAGGCATTAAATCGTGAATAAATTTGAATATCTGACTTTTTTTGCACATCTACTTATTGGAGCAGCTGTACTTCCAGTGTCCTCGTTGTATATTGTTGTTCACCACTGAAAGGAAAAGTGTCTACCATTATAGACCGATGCTTTAATTAACAGGAGAAATAGCAGAATTTATTTATATATATATAAAATCAAACAAATTTTTCAAGGACAATTTCAAAATGAAAATAGCTGCCATGACAACTTGTATTGATAACGCTTTTTAAAAAATGATGAAAAACGTTACATTGAGTGTTACCAGCAGACAAAAACACACCAGCCTCTCCTTTGATATTCTTTTAAACCAATGCAGAATGTGCAAGGGTGAGTGAGAAATGAATTACTCAGTGGGTCTGTTTAAAGAGTGATGAAAAAGCCCAAAGATAAATAAAAAATGAATTAACCCAGAAATAAATAGATGAAGGCCCTGTGATGGACTGGCGGCCTGTCCAGGGTGTTTCCCCGCCTGCCGCCCACTGACTGCTGGGATAGGCTCCTGCATCCCGCGACCCTAATTAGGATAAGCGGTTCGGATAATGGATGGATGGATGGATGGATGGATAAATAGATTAAGGGGAAAAAAAGCTCTTACACAGGCAACAAAAGAAAACAAACTTGCTTTTCCACAATGTATTGTGAAGGCCCATTCCTCCATGGCCATGTAATACAATACCATAGTAAAAATATGGAATACTGAAACGGCCAAAGTGGACTAAAATATGAATGAACATGGTCATTCATTTCCATATTAAAAGGGCAATCATGATAAGAATTTGGGTAAAATGTCAGATGGCTGAAGTAGGCCTGTCTTCAATTCCTCTTTTAAGTATCAGTGATCATAAAAACCGTCTTGATGATTATTGATCAGCAAATTCCAAAACGAAAATTCTGGCTTTGGCCGCAGACCAGCTTATAAACTTGTTAAGTAGCCTATGATAATAATAATAATCTACTACTACTACTTTCGGCTGCTCCCGTTAGGGGTCGCCACAGCGGATCATCCCCTATGATAATAATAATAATACTCAGTCATAATAAGAATGGCGACAAAATTTCATGTAATGCAAAAGTTTTATTAAAATAAAATATCTAGGCTCCATTTTGCCTTACAAGTAAAGTGCTCCATCTGTTTAGTTTTTATGTAAATGAGAGAGTAGTTCTTTGCCAGTTTTGGCAAACTCACGGATTTTGGCTAGGTGTACAGGTGGCGGCAGAATGTAATGCCGGCTCCATCTGGTCAGCAGATGTATTACATTACCCAAGCGAATCAGCAGAAAACACGAGGTTTTACTGTAATTATAATATATTTAGGCCTCAACGTGCTGATCAATATTCAGCATATTGATATGTTATCACCTCCCTAGTGTTTGAAAGAGATTGCCTGTATTTTATTAGTTGGATATTCTGTGTATCTTCTGACAAAAATTGGTTTGAAGAAATCACATACGATCTTAATTCAGAAACACTTTTCTCTAAATGAAGCACTTTTTGAAAAGGGGCGTAGATGTAGAGGACAGTGATGGTGGTGTCCGTGTATAAGGGATATAAAGGGGTGTAGATGTAGAGGACAGTGATGGAAGTGTCCATGTATAAAGGTTATAAAGGGGTGTAGATGTAGAGGACAGTGATGGAGGTGTCCATGTATAAAAGATATAAAGTGGTGTAGAGGACAGTAATGGAAGTGTCCATGTATAAAGGATATAAGGGGGTGTAGATGTACAGAACGGTGATGGGGTGTCCATGTATAATGGATATAAAGGGGTGTGGAAGAAGAGGACAGTGTTGGAGATGTCCATGTATAAAGGATATAAAGGGGTGTAGCTGTACAGGACGGTGATGATGGTGTCCATGTAGAAAGGATATAAAGGGGTGTAGCTGTACAGGACGGTGATGATGGTGTCCATGTAGAAAAGATATAAAGGGGTGTAGCTGTACAGGACAGAGATGATGCGTCCATGTATAAAGGATATAAAGGGGTGTAAATGAAGAGGACAGATATGACGGTGTCCATGTATAAAGGATATAAAGGGTTGTAGATGTAGAGGACAGATATGACAGTGTCCATGTATGAAGGATATAAAGGGGTGTAGACATAGAGGACAGTGATGGATGTCTCCATGTATAAATGATATAAAAGGCTGTGCAGGGCGGTGATGGAGGTGTGGGTTAGACTGAAGGTGACAATGTTGTGGTAGAAAATCTCATCCCAGCTTCTCACAAGTCTACCCAGAGTTTAGTCGGCGAGCGCTGACATGTCACCTTTTTTACTCGCCTCATATTTTATTGCTCCAACTCGCTGGACCCCACGTGTGTCGCCTATGTCACATGGGTCTTGTCATCTTTGATACAACCATATGACATAGGCAATATGGATGGAGTTAATTCATTTGTGGCCCCCCCCCATGAAAGAAGCATTGATTCTCACCCTCAAAGTAGCCCTGTGATGCATCTTGTTGTTTGTCAAAATGTCCAAAAATATAAAAAATAAAATGAGATTACTTCCCCTTTGGGAGTGAAGTTGAAACCCCAGAGTTCACATCTAGCAAATGTTTCCTTAAGGCTGACTTGAGAAGTCATGCATGCTCTCTTTACTTGTCTGACCCCATTGTGTCTGCCACAGTGAGCATGAAGCACAAATCCTGAGTCCCAGCCGCTCCACCGGCTCACCAAGCAAAGTCAGCCACTTGGGAGAACCCCCCCCCCCCAGCTTCAAACACCTGCCCCTGGTGTCTGCACCACTAATATGTTGTCAGAAAGTGGAAATGCAGGTGACTTGGATTGGATATTTAATTTATGTTTCCGTGTCACTGGATAAAATTCATGGTTTTGATTCTCGAAGGAAACTTTTTTTTTGTCTTTGTCCCCCCCCCCCAAAAAAAACCCCAATTAACATTAAAGTCGGACCAAAATCAGTAATCATATTTAACTTTTCATGTCTAAAACCTTGTAGATGTCTTTTTTTGTTGTTGTTGTAAATTCCTGTTTCTTTGAAAACTTTTTTTCCCCTTTATCCATAACTGCCTCAAGAACTGTGAGGTAGTGGTCTAGTCCTCATTAATATTCATGAGCAGACCTTTGCGTGACAAGTACAAGTGAGGGTGGGCGGGGTTTCATGTTTTGATGAGTTGATCTGATCAGCTTTATGTAAATGAGCAAAAAAAGATTGGCTGAGAGAAGCTGAACTGAAAATAGAAAAACTGAATTCTACCTTTTATAATTACATATTTTATTTTTCAGTTGAACGAGACGGAAAAAAAATCATGACGATTAAAGTAACAGGTGATGTTAGAAAATATTAGTGTTTCGATTTCAGTCTGACTTTAAGATCTTAGATTAGCAAACGTGTTGACGGTATGGATATAGCAGATACCTCCCATTTTGGCACTCCCCTCGTCTCACCTTTCAGTACTTTGTTAGTACACAGAGGCAGCCTCTGATCTCTGAATGGGCCACTTGGGGTCAGAAGCCCCTCTGCTATTCCTTTGTCATTTTGTTCCTCCTGCATTTGAGGGGGGTTGGGTATGACACAGTTGGTGTCATAGATACCCTTGCTGTCTGGTGTGGCTGTTATCTCACCACATGTTGCCATCTGGTCAGGGCACAGTGCCAGCTCTGCTTGGACCCGAGGGGGCCTGAGGGACAGCTGCCCCAACCTTTATGCCGAAACTGGCATGTTTGCGGCACTCTGGACCATCTTGGCTCAGTTGGAAGTAACCAAGATATACTAAACTGATGAAGAGTGGCTAAGCAGTGAATGCAGGCTGGCAGAGTCTATTGTCACAATCTGAAAGCGACACTGTGCCGTTAAAGCTGCAAACTGCCGTTCTTTTAAATCCACAGCGAACTCTCCAGCACCCCTATCTGGCTGTTATTTGACACACTTGGATTGTATCGAATCGCCCGGGGGTGGAAGTATGCCATTATAGACTCCTTTTTCTTGATTTCAATGCATCAAAGGGTGGTGTTGCAATACCAATGCTATGTCACCATCGCAGGAAAACAATAATTGCTCCATGAAGTCTTTGAAATGTAAGCTATGCTTCTACTGTATGCAGGCCTACACACTTAATGTATATCTGGTGCACCTGTTGCAATGGGGTTGTCATGTCTGAGGCAGGGGTGATGATGGGTGCTGATGTGGTTTGGACTGAAACTTATGCTAACAGCCATATTACCTTTCCAACACGCACTCACAAATACACACATACTGCGTGCACACACACACTCAGGCAGTGCAATGATGTTCCATGAAACAAACACAGTGAGACTGTTTAGTAACGCAGCTTTATGTTTTAGAGGGGAAATGGGGTGCCGGGACACCTTTGTTAGTATTTATGCTTCACCAGCATGCAACAGTAATTTGTGATATACTGCATTATTACCCACTTAGTGCCTGTTGTGTTTTGTTAGGGCTTTAAGTACGTCACATACCAGATCCGTTTTCTGTTAAGGAACGTGAATAAAATCTTTCCCAATCCGAGCAGGCAAGCTCATGTTTCAAGTGGTTGGGAATATGGCATGTTCATTTGCTCTGCTCGGCACCCCATTATACATCACATGATTCTGTCTGGCATTCCTCCTTCTGACTGGCCATCCATCATGGGCCTTTGCAGGTCTACCATGGTCCAGAAATCATACACAGTTCACCTGTATAGTCACGAAGGTGGCAGGCAATCCTTCAGTTAAGGCCAACACACCATCCATCTCCTCTGACACATACAAAGAAGGGGTGTGTATAGAAAAGTGAAAATCAGAGACTTAAGTCCTATGTGTTACTTTTGGCCAGAGGGAAGGGGATGTTTATGAGATCATAATATAGTGTGTGTGTATCTGTGTATGTGTGTGTGTGTTTTTTTCCCTTTGCACAATTCTCAATTATCCCTGCATGTAACGGGCACATCAGCCCTCGTTCAACTCATTGTGTCGAACCAAATAAAAAGCCATATTAAATTAAATAAGCCAGGTGGCAAACCACCCCGAAAGCCATTTCCTTTTTAACCATCTGCATAGATCTAATTGGTGACCTCTGGTAGTGTCTTGTTCTCTTGCTCTCATGCTCACCGCTATGCAAGCTCTCATGCTGAGCTTTGCATTCTCCAGTCTGCCCAGGTTCTTGTCAGTCGACAGTGTTTTCGAAATCTCTACCTGAGGCTTTTGCCTGTTGGCAAAACCCCTGGAAGATTGTGCTTGTCCTCCTTGTTCCTCTGAAACCCCTAACACCCCCACCTCCTTGTCTGCTCCCACGCTGACTGTAGCTCCCTCTCCTTTCTTCCACCTTATGCCATGATGGCTCGGTCTTGACGATAGCTTGCGAGGCTCAGGCTTTGGCCCTTGGATATAAACTGTGACATCCCAGCACTTCCTATTTGAGTTTTCACAGCAAATATGCTTCTCTGTGTACAGTTGGCCGTATCACCAACTGACAATTGGTGATACGGCCTACAGGGACAAGATTCAGCACTTCACATCATGGTGCACTACCAACAATCTTGTCCTCAATGTGCAGAAGACGAAGGAGCTGATTGTGGACTTCAGGAGGTCTAGAAGCTGCAGTCACTCCCCCACACGCATCAATGGGATGGAAGTGGAGCGTGTCTCCAGCTTTAAATTCCTTGGAGTCCACATCAGCGAGGAACTTTCCTGGACATCAAACACCCAGGCCCTTGTGAAAAAGGCCCAACAATGCCTGCATTTCCAGAGGAGGCTGAGGAGCACCCATCTATCCCCTAAAATTCTCACCAACTTCTACCACTGCACCATAGAGAGCATCCTGACTAGCTGCATCTCAGTGTGGTACGGCAGCTGCACCCCAGTAGACCAGAAAGCTCTGCAGCGGGTCGTCAAGGCAGCCCGGCATATCACCGGTACCCAGCTCCCAGCCATAAAAGACATTTATCACAAATGCTGCCTTGGAAGGGGTCTCAGCATCAAGCAGAGATCCCACCCACTCCAACCATGGACTGTTCTACCCCCTGCGCTGTGGGAGGCGCTACAGGAGTCTCAGAGCCCCGCACTACCAGGCTCAAAAACAGCTTCTTTCCCCTAGCTGTTGCCCACGTGAACCTGGCTGCCCACTGAATATTCGGCTGTGGATATTTTTTAAATATTTTGTACTCATGCTTTTAGTTTTTAGCTTTTGGTCTTCATCAGTGTATATCTTCTACTGTGTTTGCTGTGTTTGTCTGTGTCTGTCTTGCACTGTTTGGTGAAGCCGCAGCCCTCATTTCATTTTTAACATGTATCTGCACATTGTTTTTAATGACGATAAATTGAGTTGAATTGAATTCACAACGGCTATCCGTCTAATTTCTGAGCATAGACTTGTACTACTTAGATGTGTCCCTGTGTGATAGATTTACATGTTGTAGAGAGGCATGCTTCGCTACTGTCTAATCAGTTGCGTTATACACACACAAACACACGTGTGTGTGTGTGTGTGTGTGTGTGTGTGTGTGTGTGTGTGTCTGTGCACACATGAGGCAGAAAATAGTATTTGCACGCTTGTTTTAGTTTATGCTATTGCGTGCAAAAGATGCATTAGTATTGTATGTGTGAGTGAATGGATGGATGGATGGATAGATGATAGATACATAGATAGATGGATAGATAACAGACGAAGAGATAGATAGATAGATAGATAGATAGATAGATAGATAGATAGATAGATAGATAGATAGATAGATAGATAGATAGATAGATCGATCCTGAGGGAGATTAAAATTCCGTCATTGCTCGCATAATCCAGAAACACATAATATCAAAAATACACACAATAGCAATAATTCAAAGCAAAAAAAAAAGATAAAGAATATACAAAAAATATAAAATACTAAACTAAAGTCCTCAGTTCCTATAAAGTAAACTAGAATAAAATATGTATATTTTTCTATAACAGTAGGGTGGATCAAGAGCACTGGCAGAAAACTAATAAAAATGAAAATAGGGACAGCCAATGTAAAACATGAAGAAAAAGATGAAGCAGCATGTTCACGTGTTCAATTATTGCACAGGGTGCCATGCATATGTATGCCACGCTACGCTTTGCTCACACCTACACTTCCATTCCACTCAAAACGGTGAGAGTCTGTCAGGGCCCATGCCCATGTGTGCATACATATCAGCCCGGCACATATGCTTCCCTCGGCACCGCGCGACCCCCAGCGCTGCCCTCTCCAGTCTCAGAAAGGGAGCTGTGGGAATGAGGAATTAATTGCCAAACAATGCATAGCTCCCATCCATTACGGCTCTCATCATGTTAGATGATATCGAAAGCATTACCGGATGTCTGGCCACATAATTTACACCGCACCCCACCCCATCCCCCCCATCACTCTCACTGACAGATTTGTGGGCCAACCACAAAAGGCTCCATTAAATGACAGGATTTTTATCATCATTTTCTGCCCCCCCACCACCACCGCCCCACTTCGTTCTCCGAGCACAAGAGGACATGCGTTGCATTTTTGGGGATCATATGGCATAAACACGAGGGACTTGGGAGACCACGGAGTTGAGTGAGTCATACCATAATAAAGCAGCCATTTAAGGCTTACCGAATGGCTTGGAGAGAGCCCGGGTAGATTTGTCTGGATATGAAATGTTAATTTTTCTCATTATACGTTAAACTGGTTGCCGCGGAAATATGCCGTCGATTTGCTGAAAATGGGGTATAAAAATTGTGTCCGTGTGGAACGGCTGAGTAACATTTTGCAGCAATTGATTATAACATTAGATTTATGGCATGAGACTCATTAGTCATGCATCATAATCATACTGCAGGTTTGAGTGACTGGTTGTTGAGTGGAAGCAGGAGCATGAATGAACAACAGGCTCCCTAACTTTAATAGTGTGGGATGAATGCATGAGGCATTTAAACATTAACAGAAAGGTCACATTAAAAAGAAAGATTTTAGGCAAATTATCTGACTCATGCACGTGCGTATGTGTGTATGTGTGTGTGTGTAGTAGTAGTAGTAGTAGTAGTAGTGGCAGTAGTACTTGTAGTTGTAGTGTTAGTAGTAGTAGTAGTAGTAGTAGTAGTAGTGGCAGTAGTGTTGTTATTGTTGTTGTAGTAGTAGCAGCAGCAGTAGTGTAGCGGTAGTGATAGTGGTAGTAGCAGGTAGTAGTAGTAGTAGTAGTGGTAGTAGTAGTAGCAGCAGTAGTAGTGGTAGTAGTAGTAGTAATGGTAGTAGTAGCAGTGGTTGTGGTGGTAGTGGTAGTAGTAGCAGTAGTAGTAATAGTAGTAGTAGCAGTAGCAGTAGCAGTAGTAGTGGTGGTAGTGGTTGTAGTAGCAGTGGTAGTAATAGTAGTGATAATAGTAGCAGTAGTAGTGGTGGTAGTAGTAGTAGTAGTAGTTGTAGTAGTAGTAGTAGTAGTAGTAGTGGTGGTGGTGGTGGTGGTTGCAGTAGTCAAGTCAATTTTACTTGTATAGCCCAGTGTCAAAAATTGTAAAAATTTGCCTGAAGGGGCTTTATAGCAACACAACATCCTGTCTTTAGACCCTCACATCGGATAAGGAACAACTCCCTAAAAAAGCCTTTAATAGGGAGAAAGGAGAAACCTGTATACATAAGAACACTTCGATGTTCATTGCTGGTAGCAAGTTTAACTGTGAGTCAAGTGATGTAAAACGAAAACATTGAAAATAATTTCACATTTGTGAATGTGGAGATGCAGCGTAAGCGTCACAACATTAAAAGCAGACCAGCGACTCGGTCTGATCTGACTGATTCCAGTGGCGATAAGGAATTTCCCACAGTTCAGATGAGTTTACCATAAGACTGGCAGACGCACACACCTGTCAGATGCATGACCTTTTTTTTTCTTTTTATCACCCTCGGGGTCCTTTCTGCCCCCTTTGATCGTTGGCAGAACTTTTTGATAGCCGACGAGACCCCACTCTCTGTGGGGAAATGATAAGTCATATAAAACCGGATCCATTTCAAAAGGAAAAAAGGAAAGGAAAACGCAAGTTTCCTCCTGGAGTGAAGGAGAGAGGGCTTATCTAGCTGTGCAAAGCCACGAGCCCTGGGATGCACATGGAAAGGCTAATTAGTTAAGAGAGAATGCTTTGAAATGAGGCACAAAGCGTTCTGTGTTCGGTGGTAACAGGATTCACGCGTTGTGTGAGGGTGATGTTGTAGGACTCGGAGGAGAGAGCGAAAGTGACTGGAGTTGGTGTTTTCTTGAGAGAAGAGCGATGTGTTATCGTGTGTCTGTGTGTGTATGTGTGTGTGTGAATAAAGAGCTTGGATGTTGATTAGGATCCCCCCACCCCCCCACAATTTTCATGCAAAAGTTGTATTTTAAGTTGAGGATCGATGATGATGATGATGATTTATTTCGAACATGTAAATAAGCAGGATATCACATACAGATAAGCCATTGCCAGTAACCTGTAGTGATCAGCAAATCGACACATCAAACTCGGCAAATAAATCTCCGTATGCATCAGATTATTTGTTACTGGGCGTCCGGGTAGGACGGTGGTTTATTCCGTTGCCTACCAACACAGGGATCAGCGGTTCGAATCCCCATGTTACCTCCAGCTTGGTCGGGCATCCCTACAGACACAATTGGCCGTGTCTGTGGGTGGGAAGCCGGATGTGGGTGTGTGTCCTGGTCGCTGCACTAGCGCCTTCTCTGGTCGGTCGGGGTGCCTGTTCAGGAGGGAGGGGGAACTGGGGGAATAGCGTGATCCTCCCATGCACTACATCCCCCTGGTGAAACTCCTCACTGTCAGGTGAAAAGAAGCGGCTGGCGACTCCACGTGTATCGGAGGAGGCATGTGGTAGTCTGCGGCCCTCCCCAGATCAACAGAGGGGGTGGAGCAGTGACCGGGATGGCTTGGAAGAGTGGGGCAATTGGCCGGATACAATTGGGGAGAAAAAAGGGGGGAAACCCCCCCCCACCCCCCAAAAAAATATGTTATATGTTTGAAAAGGAGTAGGAGGAAGTATACACTTATTTTTTCCTACCCCTTCTCACCTACTCTTAAGTTCATTCAGCTCCTATACATTTCTAACTCAATTATAATTCAATGCAGTTCAAATTCAGTGCAAGTTGTGCAGCACAATACAAACTCAAAACACTGTGAACAAGAGAAAAAAGAAAAAGATTTCGATTATCTTACGGCTCTGAAGCTGGCTATTAGCATTGGTAATTTTTAATCAGTATGCCAATGCCTTTGAGAGCCAGATGATTGTTAAATATGGATCAATTACTCTGAAGTTTGAGGCGCTCATTGAATTATTCTCCGAGCATATCTTGTGTCATTATGCAACTTTCTTAACACGTGTCAAATTAGATTGTTTTCAAAGGTGGATGCCATCATTTTTCTGAGGACACCACCTTCAACAAGTTCTTAGTAGATCGAGCAGTATTGAAAGTAAAATTACCAAGATGTATTGAGGGTTTTTCATACTCGGAAACCTTGAGATGCTGTAAATTAATATCAGCATAATAATCAGATTTATTGCTCAGAAGTTCAAGAACATATAAGGGATTTCGCTTGGTATGTTGGTGCAAGAGGGAAAAATTAACAGTAAATATTAAAGATAAAAGTTAAAAGAATATGTGTGTGTTTGTGTGTGTGTGTGTGTGTGTGTGTATATGTATATGTATATATACACACACACACACACACACACACAAGATAAAATAGAATAAAAATGTGCAATAATGGGGAAACACGCGGAATACGGCAAGTGTACTATTTTCAAAATGTTAAACATGAATTTTAAATAAGAAGTTATTTACAGAATAAGAAGTTATTTGATTTATTTGTAGAATAATAGTTATCTACAGGGTAGTTTTGACTATGTGCCAAGTGTCCATGTACAGAGGGTACGGTAGGGCAGATAGAAGTGTGTGCAGTGTGTTTGTGCGTGTGAGTGTGTGTGCATGTGTGTAGGTGTATGTCATGTCATGGTGTGGAGAGAGGGTCAAAGGGGGTGGGTGGGGGGCGGTGTCAGTATCTGTGGGTGTCTGGGGATTTGTTGGAAAGGGTTACTGCTGTGGAGAAGAAGCTGTTCTTGTGGTGTGAGGTTCTAGTTTTTCTAGACCGTAGTCTTTTACCAGAGTGGAGTGTTTTGAAGAGACTATGGATGGCAGGTTGCAGCCAATCACCCCCTCAGCAGAGCGAATGATGCGCTACAGTCTGCCCTTGTCCTTGCCAGTGGCAGCAGCGTACCAGATAGTGATGGGGGAGGTGAGGATGGACTCAATGATGGCAGTGCAAAAGTGCACCATCATTGGCTGTGGCAGGTTGAACTTTTTCAGCTGCCGCAGGAAGTACATCCTCCACTGTGCCTTCTTGGTGAAGGAGCTGATGTTCAGCTGCCACTTGAGGTCCCGGAAGATGATGGTGCCCAGGAAGCAGAAGAACTCCAAAGTGTCGACTGGGGATCCACATAGGGTGATGAGGGTGGGTGGGGATGGGTTCTTTCTGAAGTCCACAACCATCGCCACTATCTTTAGAGTGTTGAGCTCCAAGTTTTTGGCCACACCAGGACACCAGATGGTCAATCTCCTACCTGTAAGTGGACTCATCCCCACCAGAGATGAGCCCAGTGGGGATGGTGTCATCTGCAAACTTCGGGAGCTTGACTGATTGGTGACTGGAGGTGCAGCTTTTACACGGGGAGAAGCTGTATACAGGGAGAAGAGTAGAAGGGAAAGGACACAGCCTTGAGGGAAACCAGCGCTGATGATCCAGGAGTTTCCCCAGCTTCACGTGCTGCCTCCTGTCAGACAGGAAGTTGGTAATCCACATGCAGGTGGAGTCAGGCACATGCAGCTGGCAGAGCTTGTCTTGTAGCAGATCCGGGATGATGGTGTTGAAACAGGATCGTGATGTAGGTCCCTGCAGGGTCCAGGTACTGGAGGATGAAGTGGCGCTCCATGTTTACTGCATCATCCACAGACCTGTTGGCGAACTGCAGAGCATCCAGGAGTTGGGTCTGTGATGGTTTTAAGGTGGGAGAGTACAAGGTGCTCAAAAGACTTCATTTTGATTAGATAATTATATGATTGTGATTTTCACATGATTAGGAAAGATGCTGAACTCAAAGAGACCTTCCTTGAAATTAGTTTACTGTGTTTATCTCTGTGGGTTTGCGAGGCGTAGGCGCTCATTCTCTTCAGAGGTTAAATATGTTTACTGAACCATAACACAGTGGTGAATTTTAAACCAACAAGAAAAAGGGAAGGAGCCCTCCCATATTATTTGCACTTCTATTTCCAAGGCCGTTTAGCCTGCCTTGTTTGAACCCAGCGATCCACAAATGTTTAGGCATTCATTCGAGTGTGAGGCCGCAGATGAGTCCCTCCCAGCGAACCCAAATCTCGTTGATCTCATCAGGGAGCTTGAACTCAGGTGGCTGCTTCGCTCGCCCCTTTGGAAACAACGTTGAAAACGACTGAGCAAAACAATAAGATGTCCTTGCATTGTCTCCAAGGGGATAGTGTCTGCAGACTGTGGATGTCGCCCGCTGCTGTGTTTCCCATTTCATTTTATTTGTGGCCGTCGCATGCAAAAATATATAACTTTGCCCAAGGACACTTTTCTCTTTTCCACTCCTCGCTCCCTACTGTGTGTGCCTCCTTTCAGACAGTGGGAAGATGCTGTGTATGGACAAAGTTCTGTATTCTTAAGGAAATGATTTAACAATAGACCCGACTAGATAAAGCAGAAGTTTCTATATTACATTCTAGACATGGCAGCAGTCTCTTTGAATTTTCTCCATGCTGTTATGGCAATTTTCGCCAACCTACATTTCCTTGTGGACTCGTAAAACCCTCTGTGTTAGAGGAGATATTATGATGACTTTTTTTTTCTAAGAAAGGATCAGAAAGCTGAATTTATTACAGCCTTTGAAGTTCAGAGACAATGGTCTATAGACATTTTTCATCTTTCTGACATTAATTTCCACCGCACTTAATTTTCTAATGGGTTAACTGCATAACATATTTTCTAATTTTGATTATAAACAGGCCTACTGTCCTCTGGCACTTTCCTTCATGTCCTCCTTGTGATCAACAATGTTCACCATTATGTTATATTGTTGTCATCGATGGGTAAATACATATGTCTCAGTACAATATTGAAAATTAAATTTGAATTACATCAGCCCGTCTCTGGTAACTACTGATTAAGCAGTGGTTAATGAGCGAAAGAGGAATTTATTATTCTAAAAGTGTCTCCCATATCCCCTATCATGGCCACTGAAGTTATTACCTTTTCTCAATCGGCCACTCTGCACACCTTGTTAACCAATGGCTTATCTTGGCCTGTGTGCCGCGGCCCTCATTGACCCGAGTGTGGGAAGCACATTTCCATGATCAGATTTCCATGAGGATCCCGGTCTAATAGTGTCTCTCACTATACGCAGTCCAAGAAACATAGGCCGACTGCAGTTAAGGTGAAATTGATGACACGTCGGCGGGTGTTGGTGCGAGATACGAGAGATAATCATCCGTTTCCCTTCAAAAATTGATGCGTAAATAAGTTCTTTCATGAATAAATAAATAAAAAGACAGATGTCCTTGGGGATATTCTTTCTGCCGTCTTCGCTCTGTAGGGTCATCGCAGCCAAAAGGCGTTAAAACGTGTTGTGGTGTCTGGTGGAGAATGTTAATAGCCGTGTCTCAGTGGCTGGTGAAAATGTTAAACGCCTATTTGAGCTTCCGTGCGGCGTTCATTAGCCTGAGATGAGCAGTCCTGTCAGTTTTTAGGCCAGGGTTACGTGTGCACTTGCGTAATAGTGCGCGTTTGCGCTTGCTTGTGGCCACATCAGACTACGCGTGTGCATGTGCAGTCTCAGCATCTTCTCCATGTATTGTGTCCTCGTTGCGAGATAATCATTGTTACACATTTCCCTGACGTGCCTGATTTTCCTTGCAAAGGATTATCAGGAGGTAGAAAACTGAATTAGAAAGTGGATGAGAGAAAAGCCTCTGGTGTGCCTTTGGCTCATACTGTGATTAAATGAGATGCTTGTTAAGGTCCCACTTTATTGATGGAGTTCCTCTGCAGGAGTAACTTAGATACCTGTGGATCTAAACAGCACAACATTGTCTTTGTTGTTAGGGGGAATACAAATACTTAATCAGTCTGGGGCATTAGCCGAGGCAATAGCCTATGTAATCAGTGTTGTTCCTTGTTAAGCACAATTGGTTGTTGAAAATGGTATGCTTTGGGTGTGTTCCTGTTACCTTGGGGGGGGGGGTCTCAGCGATTCCATGATGGTGTCACTCATCGATGTCGTCTCATTTGGTCACTGTCAAATGCACTACTTTCTATCCATTTGGACGGTTTTCATCAGCTGTAATTTCCCACCAATGTCGGCAAATTAAGCCTCCCTGATGTATGACGAATTCCACACCTATCAATCAATCAGTCAGTCAATCCATCAATCAATCAATAAATTTTTGTTTGTATAGCACTTTTCATACAAATGTAACACAAAGTGCTTCACACAATAAAACAATAAAATCTACCCCCCCCCCACACACACATACACACACATACACACACACACACACACACACACACACACACACACACACACACACACAAACCAGTCAGGTCAACAACAACAACAAAAAAACATACAGGTTTTATAAAAGTACAGACAAATTCAGACAGTACAGACAGACCAGAATATATAAAAGTAGCAAACTATGTAAAACACATTCACACACACACACACACACACACACACACACACACACACACACACACACACACACACAAACATACACACTTAGAGCTTAGCCATAGACTATTTTAAAAAGTAAGGTTTTTAACCTGCTTTTAAATGTACCCAGTGTTGGTGCGTCTCTCAGGTCCTCAGGCAGGGCGGCCCATCTTCTTTGGGTGTAAATACTGTAATTAATACCAGCCTTCCCCCGCCCTCAGGCAGTGATGTGAGGCCATTGTCATTTTTATTGGCTCTTTGAATGCAGAAGGAAACAACACCTATTCGATATTGCGTACCTTCTGAGGCGGCCTTTATTGTACCTTTCTCTCACGCAAAATGTGCGTGCTCACAGGAGCTAACCCTAGGGGTCACTAGCGCACTCTTCTCTTCCAAGACACAGCGTATAGCATATAGAAACGTCAGTAGTGAATAATCTGAGTATTAATTCAAAATCAACAAAGGTAAATGCATCGGTGAGGAAGAGGTGAAAGATAATTCTGGCAGAAAGTAATCCCGACACTCATGGGACGCTGTTTAATCAATAAAGCCCCACTATGAGCCCTCCCTGCTCCCCGTTAGTTGTTGTGCTATGAAGTATGACCTCTCTCCGTGCCCTCTATCCTTCTGTGGCCGTGCCTAGCCCACACCTTTCATAAAACGCCTGTAGCCAAATTAATTTAGCGTCCCTATTTTCCCGATCACAGACGCGGGGAGGCATTGAAGGGGGGACAAAAAGGAAGGGTAGATTGGATGATTGATGAGATAGTGTCAAGGGGGTTTGCAAGGGGTGTGATACGTGTTGGAGTGGTAAAGTAAATGTGCTTATGTGTGTGTATGCGTGCGTGCGTGCGTGCGTGCGTCCGTGTGTGTGTGTGTGTGTGTGTGTATATATGTGTCTGCGCTCATGTGTGTGCATGTGTGTTGTGTGTATGGGTTTGTTTGTGTATGAGTGCCTGCATGCATGTGTGGCCGTGATGATAGCCCTCGTCCCCGACAGCTCAGGTAAACAGCACCATTAACAGGAACCTCCTGGAGCGTAACTGCAGGGAGCAGCAGCATCTGGGATGCAGGTATATCCCGGCTTATCCGAGCCGTCCCACAAATGGCATGCAGCAACAATGCTCGGTTATTGACTTGTACAGAGGTGTCTCACTGAGAGACGTCACAGCTACGTGTGTGTGTGTGTGTGTGTGTGTGTGTGTGTGTGTGTGCACGCGCGCACCCGCACATGCACATGTGTGTTAGCCAAGGCAGCGGGTGTCACATCCTTGACACCAGACATGCCCATTCAAGCCGCACCCACATCAAATAAACGGCTTTGAGCTATCTTGTGTTGAAGTGACACATGGAATAGATAGAAAGGAAGAACCGCCAACAGTGCAGCCTAGCTTTTTCTGAGCTGCTCAGAAATCATGTTTCCTTTCACCGACAACACAATGAACTCAGACTGAATCGCACGATATGTTTATTCTTTTCCGTTTTTTTCTCTCCCATCACATTCACCTTGTCTCCCACTTTTTTTATTGTTGCCGTCTGAGCTATAACTTGCTTGACTTGTAGGGAAAAAAAGCACTATTTTTGAAATGCATTCATTCTGTCTACCAACCCCACGTTTCCCTTTCTCATCAGAGTCTTCCTCCTCCGTGATGGTGTTCATGGACACGACGACGACAAGAACCACCACCCGCCCCACCACCGTCACCACGACGACCACCGTGGCCAACGCGGCCGCTGCAACAACCAGGGATGTCGCCATGACAACGCCGATCAGCCAGCGACCGCGCACGACCTCCACAACGGCGGCCTCGCCCCGTACGCCCGCGGATAATTTTGTCCCAGAGGTTGACAGCAGGTCGCCGCCCTCGTCCAAGCTCCCCAACATCCGGATGGAGTTCTGCAACCCGCTGGTGATGGCGGACATCTCCTGGCCCAAAACCAGACAGGGCCATACCACCAAGATGCCCTGCCCGCCAGGAACCATTGGTAAAACGAACCGCATTCCTCCAAATATTTGAACTTGACGAAGTATTCCCGAATTTATCCTAACAGGCAACAAAAATGGTGTCGTTAAAGTGATTAAAAACCACATCCAGAACTCTTTCTCTATGCCAGAGTCTGTGATAAACCACGGTTGTCAAGATCGCACCAACATTACGCTTTGTAATGAGCTGCTGTAAATAGTGATCATTAAATAAGGTACAGGAGGCTTATAAAGAGTTCCAAAACACTTAAGCAGAAGCTTAAAGATATAAATAACTATTTTATATATTTTTCAAAACGTTGTTAATAATAGCGTTACAAACCTGAAGGTTAAATGTAATCGATAAAATATAAATGGTTAAGGTCACGGCAAATAGTTTGGCCATTCGAGACAGTATAGGCTTGTACAATAAAGTGCTATTAGGACGAGGTTAAGTTTCTATAAAAAAAAAGAAAATGGCACTCGATGCAACGTTCCAAGTCGTATCAATTAGACGGCTATTAATATTTTTAAACGATCTGCTAACGTTAACAAGTGTATTGGAAGAGCCCTAATTCTCATTTATTATTATCCCCCCCCCTCTTTTTCTCTCCAATTATGTATCCGGCCAATTACCCCAATATTCTGAGGCGTCCCGGTCGCTGCTCCACGCCCTTTGCTGATCCAGGGAGGGCTGCAGACTGCGACATGCCTCCTCCGATACATGTGGGGTCGCCAGTCACTTCTTTTCACCCGACAGTGAGGAGTGTCGCCAGGGGGATGTAGCGCATGGGAGGATCACGCTATTCCCCTCCGTTCCCCCTCGTTTCCCCTCCCCCTGACAGGCGCCCCGACCGACCAGAGAAGGCGCTAATGCAGCGACAAGGACATGTACCCATATCCGGCCTCCCACCCGCAGACACGGCCAATTGTGTCTGTAGGGATGCCCGACCAAGCCGGAGGTAACACGGGGATTCGAACTGCCAATCCCCGTGTTGGTAGGCAACGGAATAGACCGCTATGCTACCCAGATGCCCCCTAATACTCATTTATTAATCACAGTCATATTTACTCGATATAACTCTTCACCCAACACAGTTTGTCAGGCTTGTCCGTTGAAAGTCTTTTCAACCCAGAAGGATCCATGTTGCACCTCACCAGAGAAATGTCATGTGATCACAGTGCACGCACGCCAGCGTCATAGCATTTTACCTTTGTCAGTTCACTGTCATTGTGTTGGACCAGCAATATGCCGGGTGCCAGACAATAAACGCAGAATCAGACGTTAACTGGCAGCCAAAGTAGTCACCGGGCTCCTGTGAGGGCATATTTTCAATGTACCTCAGAGTCACCAAACTGGAATGAGTCAGACAGGAAAAGGCTCCGCTCTGTAAATCTGCTCCCGTCCGCTGAGCCTGACGTGCAAATGGATTCATGCAGTTAAGGTGATTAATCCTTTAAAGACCTCGAACACTTGGAAAACGGCGAGGTTTAGTCGTGGAACGCACACATGCGTTTTTAATTTCTCCAGTCCAGGGGCCGAGCAATAGTCCTGTCGTCAGGAGACTTGGTGCATTGTGAGAGGCTCTTCACGCCTGGCAGCTGGCGTGCCTTTTGTTTGTGTTTACACTGCCCTGCGGCCACTCGTTCTCTCTCCTCATCCTCCTCTCATACCGCGCTCTTTATTCCTGACTCAGTGTTGTCAGTCTAAAGATAGCCTAGAGTTTGTTTCATCTATACGGAAGCTGAAACCGAATACAGCCCCGCCAAATGCACACACACACACACACACACACACACACACACACACACACACACACACACACACACACACACACACACACTCTCATACACTCTGTAATATTGTCCTCATTCTCACTCTCGCAGGGAACAATTGCTGTAATTAATTAGTGTAAACACATTTGCGTTGGGTGCTCCTTAAAAAGACTGTCTTTATTGAAACCCTGTTTTGTTCATCTACATATTTTTCCCTCGCTGTCCTTCGCCAAGTCTATTTTCTAATCAGTAACAAAGCATCAAGATGATGGAAGAATGCTTTAGATATCAATTTTACTATTTAAAGTAAGGCTGCTGAGGCAGATCGGTAACCGCCAGTAATGGCCAATCAGCGGTCGTCATAAAGAGCATACGGTCACGTGACCTCGCCAGCTGAACTGCCCCCCCCACACACACACACACACACACCTTTTCTCCCCAGTTGTACCTGGCCAATCACCCCGCTCTCTGAGCCATCCCGGTCGCTGCTCCACCCCCCTCTGCTGATCCGGGGAGGGCTGCAGACTACCACATGCCTCCTCCGATACATGTGGAGTCGCCTACCACTTCTTCTCACCTGACAATAAGGGGTTTCGCCAGGGGGACATACCGCGTGGGAGGATCACGCTATTCCCCCAAGTTCCCCCTCCCCCCAAACAGGCACCCCGACCCACCAGAGGAGGCGCTTGTGCAGTGACTAGGACAAATACCCACATCTGGCTTCCCACCCGCAAGACACGGCCAATTGTGTCTGTAGGGACACCCGACCAAGCCGGCGGTAACACGGGGATTCGAACCGGCGATCCCCATGTTGGTAGGCAACGGAATAAACTGTTATGCTAGCCATACGCCCTCGCCAGCTGAACTTTTGACTGAATGCATGGACATTGATAATTATGATAATATGTTAGAACATGACTATTGGTGCTTTCATAAGACATTTCCACACAAGAACATTTTAGACATGATCAGTAGTGATGTGGATATGATGACCAAGCAAGCAGAGACCTTCATTGTTCATTTCTCTCACCTAAAACAGTCGAGTAAGTTCAGAAAATTGCATCGCTTTACTATAATGCTGTTTTAAGACCAGCGAATGACAACATTTAAGTTGTACCACCATAACCAAAATCCCAGACCACATCTAGTCCTACATCACAGTATCCATATCATAACAATTTACCACACGGCAATGTTGAATACTCGATTCTGATTGGTCAGTTACGGGGTCTGTTATTTCTGAATAGCAGACTGTTGCTATGGATGCACTTCTAACCGACTAACAAATCTAATGGAGTATTTTATTCTTAGCAGAAATGACAAAATAATTTTAAAATGAATATTTTGTGTCAAATTGTTGGGGTTTATTTCACAATAATGACCAAGCCGGCTTTGGGTCAACACATTAAAAACGTGCCTGCTGTGAAAGGAATGCCAGGAATCTTGGGGGAACGTCGCCGTTGTGAACTTTTATTAGAAAGCGTCTCTTCAGTTTGCGGTTTGAGAGTGACGCCATATTCTAAACTCTGGCTTGGAGCTTAAGAAAAAAAAATGGTTTGAGTTCATTTCATTTCTCTCTCACACACACACACACACACACACACACACACACACACACACACACACACACAGGCATATATACACGATAACACATACACACTCTTCATTAATGGGTGACACCAGTACCCGCTGAGACCTCACTAACAGCCGTCATATGGCAAGATAAGAGGGACACATACACCACCTCCTCTCGGCGCACTCTTCAAAGCCGGTGCTCCTCAGACAACTCTGCCAAGCAGAACACGACTATATGAGTTTCCTGTGCCGCGCTTTGAAAGTTCCCCGAGTCTCCTCCCTCTGCCTCACTTCACCTCCTGTCATTCTCTTCTCTCCCCCAACTCTTTCTCGCTCTCTCTCTCTCTCTATCTCCTCCTGCTCCTGCACCTTCTCCCTCTCCATCTTCACAGTCAAGGAAATATGCTGAATCCCTATCTTATAAACCCATCAAACGCCAGTCTGTCCAGAGTGGACCGGGGCAAGGAAATTATGTGTCAGTCAAACTTCATATCAGTTAATGTTAATCGCCCCTGCCTCCAGCCACCTCCTGCTGCTAACCTGGAGGCAAGGGCAGATCGAATGTCAGCGTGTCGCCACCGCTGACGTCATCCCCAAATCTTATCCGAGGGAGATCGTGTGCTGGTTGACGAAAGCACCGGGGCCTTCTTGATTGATGAATTTGACGAAGCTTATTCAGAAACACTCGTTTATTCATGATGGGGAAGAAGAAGAAAGTCGGTCATGTTTTGGCTCATATATGATGCACATGGGAGGATCATGCTGTTCCCCCCAGTCCCCCCCCCAAACAAGAGCCCCGACCGACCAGACGAGGCGCTAGTGCAGTGTCCAGGACACATCCCCACATCCGGCCTCCCACCCGCAGACACAGCCAATTGTGTCTGTAGGGACGCCCAACCAAGCCCGAGGTAACAAGGGGATTCGAACTGGCAATCCCCGTGTCGGTAGGCAACGGACTAGACCGCTACGCTACCCGGACGCCCACCAAGGCTGTCTTAAGTGCTGGACAAAGCTTCAGGGCAAAACAAAAGAGAGTTAGCTCGTGTTGTTTCTTCATATTCCTACAGCACGGCATGAACACAAATATCACGCACAAATGCTAAATTCCCTAATGTAGCTAAAGCTATTTATTTATTTATTTAAATTGAGTCAAAGTGTCTGAAATGGAGCAGCGGTATTAGAATAATTTTACATACAAAGACGGTTGATTTCGTTTTTACACAGCTGGAATTTACAGTAATTTAACAATAATCTGCCGTTACTCCTGTCTGCCACCTAAAACGGTTGTTTTCATTGGAAGGCTTCTCTCTGTTTTCCGGTGGAGCTGAAACACTTTCTGTGTCTGTTTCCTCTCGACGTGCCAGGTGGAATTTGCGTGTCGAACATCTGAAAATAGGCGTCGTGTGTGTTGCGGTGCAAAATTAGCAGGGAGAACTAAAAATGGGGCAACCCGTGGAGTTGTCTTTATAAACAATAGCAGGAAGAGAAAGCCCTCTCTCACTCTCTCACTCTCTCTCTCTCCCCCTCTCAAGCTCTTTCTCTCTCTCTCTGTCTCACCCTCTCTCTGTCTCACTTTCTCTCTCTCATGCGCTCTGTCGCTCTCTCTCTCGTGTTCTCTCTGTCTCTCTCTGTCTGCCTCTCTGTCTCGCTCTCTCTCATGCTCTCTCTGTTGCTCTCTCTCTCTCCCTCTCACGCTCTTTCTCCCTCTCTGTCTCACCCTCTCTCTGTCTCGCTTTCTCTCTCTCTCGTGCTCTCTGTCGCTCTCTCTCTTGTGTTCTCTCTGTCTCTCTCTCTCTGTCTGCCTCTCTGTCTGGCTCTCTCATGCTCTCTCTGTCGCTCTCTCTCTCTCATGCCCTCTGTCTCTCGCTGTCTGTTTGTCTCTCTCTCTCGTGCTCTCTCTCTGTCTTGCTCTCTCTCTGTCGTTCACTCACTCATTCATTCACTCACTCACTCACTCACTCACTCACTCACTCACACACACACACACACACACCTAACATCAGCAGCAGCGATAAGCTCTTACAGGCAGCATTAATTGACCTGTGGTATTGAACTCTGCGATATCAGATTTAATTGGAAACCAGTTTGGTGTGTTTCTCCATAAACTGTGCTTTCACACAAACGCAGACACCATCTGACTTTTAATGATGAAACGCAGACAGGGTCTGGGTTACCTCAGGCTCGACTGGCTTCGAGTGACTCAAAAAAATCTGATTTAGTTTCAATCACTGAAAGGTAAAACCATCCAGTTACACTTTGGTTGTAGCCATTCATTTTGTTCACCTGTTTCTGCCCCATTTTTCTTATGACATGGTCATTTGATAAAAAAAAAAAAAGGAAAAAAAATGCTGCCAATTGTACGACCCTTGACATGAATATTAGGGCTCTATATTTATTGAAGCTTCCCACAACAATGAATATTATTGTAGAAATGGGAACTCAAAACTGGAACTGACAAATGTGAATAAACTTATTTTTCTCTTATAGACCAAATTGACGGGGGCATACTTTGTGCATCCTCCTCGGTCTTGAACCAAAACACACACACACACACACACACACACACACACACACACACACACACACACACACACACACACACACACACACACACACACACACACACACACACACACACACAGCCATCCCTCAGGACTTATACCTGTGCAGTTACTGTAGCCTGTGTTGTTTTGCAGCACAGGTTATTTCACATGTTTCATTGAATTCAAGGGGCAGGTTTGAGTTTAATTTGACCTGTTGTCACTAACCCGTAGCCTATCTATCCTCTTCAGGAATGGCCCTGTACATGTGTATGGGGCTGGAGGGCTACTGGGACCCCCAGGGACCTGACCTCAGCAACTGCACCTCCCCCTGGGTCAACCACATCAGCCAGAAGGTACGAACCTCCACAATCCCATTCATCCAAATGAAAATAGGCTGCCCCAATGTGACAGCATGCTCAGCTTGGTTCAGTTTTTCCCTTTTTTCTTTTTCTTTTTTTTTGATCACGAGTCTTCACACATTCTCCCTCAGAATTCAAAAGCTGAAAGCCAAATGAAAAATGCAACCCGAATTGATGTTAATAAAAAGGAAAATTGTGAAACCGTTTGACTTTGAAAGCTATTTGACAGTGCTTTTAGTTTTGTTTAAGTGCTGTGGAGAGGGGGGAAAAACTTCAAATTCAGAATTTATGCTTTCTTTTTGCCTACTAAATTTGATGGCAAGGTGAGGTTCGCAACGGAGATCAGTATATGTAGTCAAACAAAGCCTTGAGTATGTTTACATGCAAACACATGAATACCGGCATTACTCCAGTATTAGAAACAGCCATGTAAATGGTTTCATCAGCTTATCTATTGAGGTAAACAACCCGATGACAGTATCCGGATTCATAATCAGTGTTTGGGTTTGTTCATATAAACAGCCCTACTTGGCTAATGATCGACTTTTTTGAAACTGGATGTGCCATGCAAAGGGCAAAAAAGAAACAAGTGAACAGCCTATGCTTCAACTTCTATCACAGAGAGAATAGAAAAGTAAGATCATAAGTCACAAGTATGAAAAAAAGGTAGAAAAAGACAAGTTTGCTCAATTTGCAGTGGTATACTGTGTTTCCTCATACATGGACCTGGACCACATGGACCACATGGACCTGGTTAGCTGACTTACAGTTAACTGTCAGACAGAATACCATGTATGTATGCTCACGTTAAGGTGTTCTGCAATAACCAAAAAACAAAAACAAAACAAGAAAAATATATCAACTGGTGGAGAAATATTGAATATGTTGACTCTAGGATGGTCCCTTTAACACTGGACATTGACTAGTGTTGGAAGAGCTGACATATCACAGGCAGAGTAGTCCAAATAGCAATGGATACCTGGTTTTTAGATACATTGGGTTATCTCAGCTCATTTAAACGCTTTAATCAAAATTTTGCTTTTAAGCGATCGTTCCCAGTAATTGGGTTGTTGGTTTCCACGTAAACGTATTCATTATCTGCAGTTTTTGTGGGTTTTCTTTGTCTCCCCTGATGGTTAATTGGTCAATTATTGTCATTGATTAGCCCAAAGCTTCACTCTGTTGAAGCTGGGGGAAGGTTACAAATCAGCATGCATCATAGTCGAACCACTGTGCAGACCAGCTGCTTCAAATCCCTCTTGATACGAGGGGCGGATGCATTAGCCTCGAGGGTTTTTTTATTCCTCCCTCTGGATGCAAGTTACCTTTGTGTGTTTAAGTCTGTCGTGGAATTGCACAGAGAGACAACACGGTTGTTGGGCTGGAGTGAGGAAGGCTTTGCACACTGTTTATGAATCGCAACCATTGTTGGAAATGTTCTCCCTGAAAGCCACAGGACCCCGAGGCATGCATACAATAATACTTCCATGGACTCCGTGATGCAAGCCTATTAACCAGATCCTAGTTTGCAAATAAGGGCAGGGAATAGGTGCTGAGAAGAGAAAGGAGAGGAATTAAAGCACCAGGTGCTTTGCCATGCAGCACAATGGTATTTCAGTGTTGCCATAACGATCATCTGCAGCCTGGTGATACACACTGCGTCAGAGTGCATCACCGGGTCAATTCCCTGGAGAATATTTTCCGTTAGTTAAATTGTGGGGACTAGAATGAATCAAGGTCTCCGTGTACATTTTCTTTCTTTTTTTTTTTTTTTTTGTGGCTCCCCCCCCCCCCCGTTTTTCTCTACAGTTGTACTTGGCCAATTAGCCCATTTTCCTAGCCCTTCCAGTCGCTACTCAGCCCTCCTCTGCCGATCCGGCGAGGGCTGCAGACTACCACATGCCTCCTCCGATACATGTGGAGTCGCCAGCCGCTTCTTTTCACCTGACAATGAGGAGTTTCACCAGGGGGACGTAGCACGTGGGAGGATCACGCTATTCCCCCCAGTTCCCCCTCCCCCCTGAACAGATGCTCCGACTGACCAGAGGAGGCGCTAGTGCAGTGATCAGGACACGGACCCACATCCGACTTCCCACCCGCAGACATGGCCAATTGTGTTTGTAGGGATGCCCGACCAAGCTGGAGGTAACACGGGGATTCGAAACGGTGATCCCTGTGTTGATAGGCAGACGCCCCTCTCTGTGTACATTTTCTCTTTTTAAATCTCATGTGGGTGATGGAAAGAGCGTATTTCAGGATTTTGCATTTAAAGATGATGCATATGTTTTAAGCAAATTATGCCGGGACAGTATGGCTGACGTCCCTCTTTGTAGCTATGGGGGCATTTGGATTTTAATGAAGATGAGACCGTTAGAGTTATGGGATGCCTCTCTGGTAATTATTTATGTGATATTTTGAGCCACTGCCCTGCATGTGCCACTGGACCTTATTAGTGGGTGTGACAGACAGATTGGGAAAGGGAAATGGGGAAAAGAAAGAAAATGGAGGGTTGGAATAGGAATAATGTCGGAGATGTGGAAGTCGATACGTCACAATTATTCACCGCTCAACAGTCGCCCCCCTCATTAAGAGACAAGAACAAGAATAAAACAAAGAGAAAGAGAAAGGAAGGGGTTAACGTTTATCTTTGAGGAGCACCTGAAAGATTGATGCAGTGGATAGTTAAAAAAACAAGACGTGTTTGCTAGCTTGGGTTTACTGTGGTTTCTTATGTGATATGTTGCAAGTGTATAAGGGTGTTATGACGGCTCATTTTGTTCCCCCATTCACTGGGGTGTGGTTTATCGGACCAAAGATCTAGTATGTTAACTCTGGATGACTACCATCTCTAAAGTAGGTCCTGCTATGGTAAACCTGGTTAATTGTGCTGCATTTATTACAAGACAACCTAAATGCAAGCTGATTCCTTCAAAATACAAACAAAACTCCCAAGAAAATTTCATTTCTTTCGTTTCAGTTATTCGCAGATAGTTGTCTTCACCCATATGAATTTTTGTATAGATAATTTATTTATGAGTTTTCAGTTATACAGAATTACAAATATTTACTTGATGTATGTATGTAATTATTCTCAACCCAACCCCTCAATCCCCCAGCAGACCCTCCCGATCCAAGTCTCCCCCTCCAACCCCCGAACCCCAGAGGAAAGAAAGAAAAAAATGATATTAATGATAGATAACAGTAATAATAATAATGGTAATAATAAAAAAGGTGGAAAGAATAAACAAATTTATAGATAAAGGTAGCGTGGAATTGTGCTTTTGTATGCACATACTCCTGCTAATCCTAATTATCATCAATGATGGAGAGCGTCCTTGTGTGGTCGATGAATGGTCTTCATCCATATGAAATTTTAGATATTTCCAGTGAGAATTGTATTTTATTGAAAATAATTGGGGCATCCGGGTAGTATGACAGTCTATTCCATTGCCTACCAACACGGGGATTGCCGGTTCGAATCCCCATGTTACCTCCGGCTTGGTCGGGGCGTCCCTACAGACACAATTGGCCATGTCTGCGGGTGGGAACCCGGATGTGGGTATGTGTCCTGGTCACTGCACTAGCGCCTCATCTGGTCAGTTGGGGCGCCTGTTCGCGGGAGGGGGAACTGGGGGGAATAGTGTGATCCTCCAATGCAATATATCCCCTGGTGAAACTCCTCACTGTCAGGTGAAAAGAAGCGGCTGGTGACTCCACATGTATTGGAGGAGGCGTGGTAGTCTGCAGCCCTCCAGTCAGATACAGTTGGGGAGAAAAGGGGGGGGGTCCAAAAATAATTTAAAAAAATGTAAACTCCCATACACTATTTTTGCCCCCCTGCTTGTTAAAAATGACATTTGAAAAACGAGGCGAGACACTCTTGCAAACAATAAAATATGGATTTGTTGGCAAGTATGAAATGTTATTCACCAATAAAGAGTTGTTTTTATTGCTAGAACAAAAAGTGGAAATTGTCGCTACTAGCTCTGTAAAGTGTGTAGAAACCTTGCCCATTGTTCTTTAAAATCATAGTGAAGTTTTCTCGAGGAACACTGTTCTGCCAACGGTAATCGCATTTCCTGAGAATCGGGAAGCCAAAAGGCAAAGATGGGAGGAAGAAATGGAGTTTGGAAATGGAAAAGACAGGGAGTGAAAGTGAAAGGGAGATTTGTGTGTGAAAGAGAAAAAGAAATGGTAATAGACAGGAATAATCATTGATATTTTTTCACAAGGCCATTACCTTAACACATAGACCACATTAGTTTCCAAATGAAAAGACAAAATGAATGTCAGTCACGGTCCCCAATGCGCGGCATGTCAACACCCTCCTTCATGCCATAGTGCTGCGCAGTTTTATAATGGTGGATGGTTAGCAAGGGAATTTCATTCAATAGTCAATTTCATAATTGCTGCCGGATACAGTATTGACTCCTCTTGTGCTTTCATCTGGTACTGTCTCATCACATTAATAGGGACTGCAGATTGGAATTAGCTGTAAGCTAGCTCTGGTGCAATGCATCACATGTTAACATTTACATTTAACTCTGCACAGGGTCCCTTACACATAAAGATGAATAAATAAATAATTGCATGCAATATAGTTTGGCAATCAGGAATGATCTATAAGCGAGACAGCAGCCATTTTAAAACACCTTCAGTTTCCCTTTTGTCTTTAAAGATGTAGGTCAAGAATAGCGAGTTCACACCGTAGAAATCCAGTTTTGATGTGGGATGTGTTTTGCATTTGTGTACATTTACGGAAGAACATTCAGAAGCCAATAGGGATAGATTTGTGAATTTGAGTTAAACTCAGAATTGGTGAATTTTGGCTCTAAAAAGTAATGCTGAAAACATGAACAGAATCGCCACTTCAGGGATATTTCAGTCACGTCCTTGTAACAAAACACGGTTTGAAATCCCCTCTAGTAAACATCTTTGTCATCTTTTTTTTTCAGCTGAAAGCTGGAGAGACAGCAGCGGTCATTGCCAGGGAGTTGGCAGAGCAAACCAAGAGTAATCTTCAGGCAGGGGACATCACCTACACTGTCAAGGCCATGGTTCAGCTGGTTGACCTCCTGGACGTGCAGCTGAGGAACCTCACCCCGGGCGGCAAGGACAGCGCAGCTCGCAGCCTCAACAAGGTAGTAAGAGCAATAATAGTTTGGTGTAAGTATCAGATGTGGCCTTAATTCTCGTTTCCCTCGCTGTGAACTAGTGAACTAACACAAGCTGACAGGCGAGATAAACATTTCCTGCAGGGGTTGCAAACCTATTGCCTTGCCTCTCCACATCGCTCAGATCAGCACTTATGAAGGGGGTAGCCATGAAATAAAGATATTATGGCAAATTGATTTCATGTCATAGGGAGTGCCTTTTTTTTTCTTTTTTTTTACATTCAAGTTAGCATGTTCATCCAAACTCTTGAATTTCTAAATTGGAGGCCTGCCAACTGACTTGAATCCAGTCACACCTGAACAGTGGGTATTATTTTAACGATCAACTCTTGGGCCTACCACTGTCACATGAAATTATCGCCACCATCTTTCGGCATTCTGCTGCAAAATGAAAACATCCCTTCAATTATACTCTATAGCATTTCTTACTCTGGTATCTTGTATTATATTACAATTTCCACTTTGGTGTTTTAGGGAAATTATCATCTGCATGTCGGGCTTCATCAAAAAGCCCAACATTCCCACTTAATTCTCCCTAAAGGGACAGAGAAAGACATTTGAGTGGGTCTGATCCAAACTGTGGGAGTGTAGTTTCCTTCTTTTTTTCTTCTTCTTTTTTTGCTGAACTCCAAGCTAATGCAATTATTCCTCAAATCACAGCCCGGCACACTACAGGGCACTCAGGCAAGGCGAGCTAAAATAATACTTTCTGTCTGCTCAACAGCCGACAGAAAAGCAAACATCAGTGAAATTCAAAATGTCAGCCGTTAATTTGTTGGAGCGGCTTCACTTGTAGTGGAACATGAACACCTGTTCCCCGATAGCTTTTTCGCTTGTCTTTTATTTCATTGCTGCAGCAGGCCCAGATGTCCCCATTGAGATTTTTAGTGCCAGTTTTTGCCATCAGAGAGAAAGGCAGTAAAGATGGCCGACAACGCTCGGAGAAGAACGTGACAAACAAATTTGCGTTGATGGGCAACTAGAGTTTTAAATGCCACTTCAAAAAAAAAGAGAATAATAATTAATTAAAAATGCTATAAAACACACTATATTCCAGGGATAGAGGGCTTCTGCCTTATCCGTTTTCTTTCTTAATAATGAGGCAACTTAACGAGGAAATCTGGCCAAACAGGCTGTTCAGTTTCACAGAAATGAAAAGCCATCGAACCCCAGAAATGACTCATTCAGGAGAGCAGGAGCAAAATCCTCTGATTTATCATTCATTGTATTGTATACTACAGATACTACATAGTATAGATGGAGGGTAAAAAATAGTTTTTCCCACGTGTCTCCACCCTCCTCAAGCGAGCCTCGGTCTTTGCAGCCCACAGAACTGCCGGTGGTTGATGTTTACCTCCTGAGTTCAATCATTCTGACACAATCTGCAAAGAGCTAAGCGAATTAAAGATTCCTTTGATACCGAAGCACAATACCCTCTGCCAGCAGACAAAGGGAGGATTGAGTTGGCAAAATGGCAAGGTCTGTGCTGTTTTCATGATCAAAGGGGAGCTGGCTAAGTGCACTAACAGGACCACTTCCAGGAGAGCAACTGTGATGTAGAGCAAGAGGCTCCTTAAAGGGAAGGTGGTACGTCTTTTTGGAGCCGATCTGTATTGGCATTGACATGTGACCACATCCTTGCTGAAATCTGTGACTTTTCTCCATTATCCTTTTGGACCACGGAGTCATGTTATATAATACTAACTGGCATCTTTGCCATAGTGGAAGAAGCTCTCCAGACTGTATACCAATCTTGAAAATATTTTCTGACCGGGCAGGACGGACACTGGTACAATGGTAAACAAAAGAAACTCCAGCAGGAAAAAAGATTGACATGTGATGCCGATGTGGCCTCATCTGTTGGACAGATGATCACTATTACTGTGGAATAATAGTGTTGCAATATAGTTTGATGTAGTTTGTAATAGACTAGACTGCCTGCATCAACTTTGGTCCAAGGATCCTATTTTTTTACAAGGATGGGACTCTTTACTGCTGAGCGGATGGCACATGAGCGACAATGGCTGCTACACATTGTTTGTAGTCTGAGAAAATCAGTTGCAACAGGTCCATTTCTCATTGCCTCTTACATTGAACTATATGAGAGCACCGTTCTATTGTAATATTGACTGCCTGTCAGACAGTTGCCACATCGTCATCAGGTTTCAATGGATAAAACTCAATAATGGACCAAAGTTGCGGATTGCAGCTTGAAGCCACATTTGTTGGATTCCCTAGTCTCTACTCGGTCAACAACGGTGCAACGCTCAGTGATAAAAATTAGATTCATTTATGCTAGCAACATTTCCTCAACTACACTGACACGAGCCAGTTAACGTCAGTTAATCTCAGTGGCTGTACGCTAAACTGTTTTTAGCAGGAGCTCTCATTCTGGGGTGGCAGAGGTTTCTGGGTTAAATAATTCTCCTTAGTTGCCTGCCCCCTTGCTCTGAGGAACGAATCCGTGACCTTGAAACTTCACTTAAAAGACTGACAAATTCTCACTGGCCTATTCCCTGTTGACTTGTGTGGCTCATTTTAGTGCTAATTAACACAAGAATTCCTCTGCTATCTTTCCAGGAGTAGGAATTATAAATGTAAAATGCTACTGGTTCATTGGAAAGGGGCAGTATTTAATTTGCTGAGGCTGACATTGAGGTGTTCTCTCTCTCTCTCTCTCTCTCTCTCTCTCTCTCTCTCTCTCTCTCTCTCTCTCTCTCTCTCTCTCTCTCTCGCTCTCTCTCTCTCTCTCTCTCTCTCTCTCTCTCTCTCTCTCTCTCTCTCTCTCTCTCTCTCTCTCTCTCTCGCTCTCTTCTCCAAAATCTGATTTTTAAGCCATTGGCATTATTTGAGTTGTTGATCTTTTGCTAACTCTTGCATTTTTCTTCGGGTTTACAGCTGCAGAAAAGGGAACGCTCTTGCCGGTTTTATGTTCAGGTATTTGAACTTTATCTCAACCAGATTTTCCGCGTATCTCATCCCTCATCGTTTCTTGTCAAAACTTTTCTAGCGATTTCATTTTGACCTTCGTGTTTAAAGTTTGACCCTCTGAGTGGAGACAAAGAAGAAGGATATGTCATTCAGTTTACCTCAATGCCACATCCTATTTGTAAAGGGCCAACATTATATCAAAGGGTCAAATTTTATTGCCGTTATAATCAATCATATCATACCCCAATAACTACCATTGATATCACAAACCTGCTCTATTTTACCCTATTGTAATTTTTCCCTGCATGGTGTCTGTTGTGATGCTCTTTTCCTCCCTAAATGTTTTTACATGAGTTTTTATAAAGGGACAATTCTCTAAGAGAAAAATGTCAATACCTTAAGTAGAATGCCACATATCAATATTGAATTCTCGGTTTCTCTCCTGAAACTGCCGGCGTACCTAAAATGGTCCAGGTGGTTCACCTCTGCTTTTTCCCACTGAAGCAGCACACACACACACACACACACACACACACACACACACACACACACACACACACACACACACACACACACACACACACACAAGTTGAAGACAGTAGTCAACAATGGCTCTCAGGCAAATCAATCAGAAATACAATCCCAGATTTTGGGGAAATTAGATATGCTCAAGGACCAAACAAGTGACCTCATTGAAGAAGTAAGTCAAAACTCTTCAGTCAGCCAGAACTCCCGGGATGTTATGGCTCTTCCTAATGCATAATGCATATGTGGCCCAATTTATTGGGCTCTCGATCTTTCTCACTTAACTCAGCTATTTCTCCGGCTACCGAGTGATGTTGTTATCCCAGGGTTGTCATTTAGCTGTCATCAGAATCACTTCTAGCTTGAGGAGAGAAGTAAGGGATGAGCTGACGTCCCTATCTTCCCCGCAGATGGCTTCCATAAAGCTTCACATTAGAGCCAGATGCTGTGTTATATGTATGCAGTGTAACACAAGTGTGGAGCAACATGAATTTTGATTGTTTCCATTTGACTGAGGCATGTTGGAAGTCACTTACATGTGTACAGGCTTGTGATTCTGCACATGGCATCCAAGAGGAATGCATGTATGATTGTGAGTTACATGTTCAAATTGTCCATATGGGTTTGTGCATTTGAGAGATTAAGAACTGCTCGTTGACAGAGTACAAAAACTGTAGATAATAGATTTCATTGCCAAGCATTTTATTGACTAATCATCATAAAAATATTTCATAACTTGGAGTTTTACAGGTTCCATTGTGCGTCCCCCCCACACACACTTTTTGTCCCCAGTTGTATCCGGCCAATTACCCCACTCTTCCGAGCCATCCCGTTCGCTGCTCCACCCCCTCTGCCGATCCGGGGAGGGCTGCAGACTACCACATGCCTCCTCTGATACATGTGGAGTCACCGGCTGCTTCTTTTCACCTGACAGTGAGGAGTTTCGCCAGGGGGACATAGTGCGTGGGAGGATCACGCTATTCCCCCATTCCCCCTTCCCCTTGAACAGGCACCCCGACCGACCAGAGGAGGCGCTAGTGCAGTGACCAGGACACATACCCACATCTGGCTTCCCACCCGCAAGACACGGCCAATTGTGTCTGTAGGGATGCCCGACCAAGCCGGACGTAACACAGGGATTCGAACCGGCGATGCCCGTGTTGGTAGGCAACGGAATAGACTGCCATGCCACCCGGACATCGATTGTATGGTTTTTTTTTTAGTAATTTGTGAGATTTTTGAATGAATGGCCATTTATGTTGAACATTTTCATATGCAATTTCTGTGTCGTGTTTCTGTGTTTGGACAAAACATACAGTGTGCGCCATGAAGTGTGTATGTCTATATGTGTTTGTGTGCCTCTGCTAGCCATCCACCCCTTCACCAGGTTGACAGATTCAAACAAAAGTGAAGCGCTCTGGCTTGGCGAACCAGAATAATGGAGCAACATCTGTCGTATTCAGTAAACATCGGCATTGACTGCGCACGCCGCTCACCTTGCAGGGGACTTCCATTGATTAGGGAAATTGGGCAGTGTTTTCTCCAATGGGGCCCCTGGTGGTCGACATGAGTGGGATCAGCAGAGGAATACAAAACAAATATGAGGAGCACCTGCCTGTGCTCGGAGACCACGCTGTGTGCCGCGAGCAATCATCACCAGCACTTTGGGGAGAAGCCACGACAGATTTCATGGCAGAATGAGGGAGTAAAAAGAGAGGGAGAGGTGGACGGTGTGATGCGGCCTGCTGATAGCTTTGTTCAGATCCGCTGCGGGGGTGCGTTGGTGTGTCTTTACATTATTGAGATCAGTGATAAGGTATACAGCGGCGAAGGTTGCATGCTGATTAGCCCCGACAGTTAATTGCCGGTTTGGAGGACAGAGCCGGGTGGTTGCTCTCTACTGAAACGAGAACGAAGACTCGACATCTTGATTGAGGTGCTCCATCTTGTTTAGGTGGGGGCGACTGATGCCTTTGCCCCCCCCTCCCCCCCGCTACATGATCTATTTATATTTAGGATCACCGGGCACCTTAGATACAGAGGAGCGTTGTTTTCGCATCTCAGTTGCATGTTCCTTGCGCAGTTTAACCTGTAGCAATTTCAGTGCCCCTCGGGTGGTCTTGTGTAGAGTATGAATAAGTCCCCCCCCCCATGTGAATCCTTCCTTTCTTGGCTGTTGGTAAACAGTCCTATCTGCTCCTTGTCATGGGTAATATCAGTCCACTAAAAAGGGATTTGGCCTTGATAAGGCTACAAAGAGGCTAATGAACCATTCCCTATCCTCTTCATTTCCCCTACAGGATTTTGTTTTCTCTGTACTACCAACATGCAAGACCCCCATGCCCTTTGATTTTGAACAAACATGATCAAAATGGCACCTGGCCTTATCTGCTTTGTGGTCATATTAGCCACAGCTTGTTTATAGATGTTGGCGTTATGCTCGGCCAATTACAGTGTTATATCCACGTTATGTCAAACGAAAGTCAGATACCCCTGTGCAGAACGCCTCCCACTTCAGGCATATCTACCATTTCTGAGCAAGAGGGAAGTGGATTCCCCCCCCCCCCCCCCCCGTCATTGCAGTTCTAGCTCCTAACTCGCAGAGGACAAAGTGACGGACGCTTTGCGGTATACAGGGAGAATTTTTTTGGCTCCATCCCTCTCGTTGCTTTTGCATCCGTGGATGACAAGTAGGAGTGTCACAGTGCATTATGACCTCGGAGCAGGCAAAATTGAAGGGGGTGCCTTGTTCAGGTCTGTAATGAGATTATAAAATTTTATTAGTGGCCAATTTGTCAAAAGATGAGGTTTGATAGGATGACCACATACTCATAAAGTGAAACCTCTTTCCTCCCCATCTGGCCTGCAGCGGCACAGACGTCCACATATTTCTTCTACACGGGCCACTTCTCCTCACAAAAACCACACAAATATCCAGTAAAAGAAAAGTTCATGTTAATGTTTTAGCTAATATACATCAAACTGTCTCTATATGTATGTGTGGTTTTTGAAGCTTTAGAAGTTTTGACAACTTTTTCCAAAGACTTGCGTGTTTGGCCACCTGTCCATCAGTCTGTTTCTTTTTCCCACTTTTTCCTTTTTCTCCCCAATTGTATTTGGCCGATTACCCCGCTCTTCCGAGCCGTCCCGGTCACTGCTCCACCCTCTCTGCCGATCCGGGGAGGGCTGCAGACTACCCACAACTCCTCCGATACATGTCGAGTCGCCAGCCGCTTCTTTTTACCTGACAGTGAGGAGTTTCGCCGGGGGGACGTAGCACGTGGGAAGATCAGGCTATTCCCTCCAGTCCCCCCTCCCCCTCGAACAGGCACCCCAAATGACCAGAGGAGGCACTAGTGCAGCGACCAGGACACATACCCACATCCGGCTTCCCACACGACCAACCGACCAAGCCGGAGGTAACACAGGGATTCGAACCCGGGATCCCTGTGTTGGTAGGCAACGGAATAGACCGCTACGCTACCCAGATGCCTTTTTCAATCTTTTTATACACACGTAGACACGCACAAACATACACACATACCTACATAATCATGCATACACTGTATACATTCATGCAAACAATACATGCACACTAGTACAGGTGCATGCATTCATTAGTCAGACAACATTCAGCGATTCCCAGCCGAAGGTCATTTCATAACAGACGGACATCCGCTATGGTCTCACGCGGACCTTAGCAGACATCCGCACTGACACCGCACCGTGCTTTTGTCCGGGACTACCAACTGTGTGCTTGTGAGCGTGAAAGGTCAAGGACTGCGTACTGTTTGTGTGTTTTTGTGTATTTGCCCCATACTTTGAGAAGAGCAGGCTTATGGGTCTGTTTCTGTTTTAAGAAATCTCAGGTACTGATAGTAGATGTAGTACTAACTGTACGATAAGGGGGGGGTGAACAAGGAGATAATGGAGATCCTCATGGAGACTGGGCCTATGTGTCGCAATATGGCTAGAGGAAAACTGGAATAACAACGACAGTATGGGTCATTTCACCTGTGTAAAGCTGTGTCGTAGGATAAAAGAGGACAACATGCTCTTACTCTGTTTTATTTTTCTGTTTCTCAGTCTCGTGGTGAGAAATCACCTTTTAGTGAGGAAAAACGAAGGGGGTTGCTCACAGGAGAGGGGGAATAAGAGAGGTGAGGGTGCCAAGCTTATTTTACTGAGAGGGCCTGCTAGCAAGCCAGTCGGTAAGCCAGGAGGGAAGCGGGAGATCGGCCTCAGCCAGAATCAATTTCCCCGACCTGGAGTTCATTTCATCAATCAACACACACACACACCCACACACCCCACGGGTTGACTTGGACCAGCGCCAAGCTCACGCAAATATCCACCTCGCCCTTCCTTCCCCCTCCATCAGTACAACCGGCCCATGCAAGGCTGCTTTTCTCGCCCAGTCATCATCCTTGTTCAAGCTGGAACATTCCAGCGGCGAGGCAAGTCGACGATTAGCATTTCCTCTTGTGCTCGAACCCAGAAAATAGGTTTCCTTGTTTGGTTTGACTCTTTCAGCGGGAGGAAATTAGGTAGAAAAGAGAGAGGGGGTGGGTTGAAGAAGAAAAATAGAAGACAAAAAAAACCAAAACACTATCTTATGTTGGTTTGGAGTTTGCGGTAGTAGAGAAAGCCGGTACATCTGACAGATGGAGTAGTGGAGCGCGTGTTGCATGAAGCCAATGAGGCTTCGCTGTTCAGCTACACAGACAGGGTAGATGAGGGGCGGGGAGATGATCTGCTGCTTCGGTGTACCCACTCCCCATTTCCACTGGGATTAGGACTGAAAATCTAATTTTGAAAACAAAAATTTGTTCGGAGCGCCTTGATGTGCAACAGTGTGTGTGTGTGTGTGTGTGTGTGTGTGTGTGTGTGTGTGTGTGTGTGTTTGTGTGTGTGTGTGTGTGTGTGTGTGTGTGTGTGGGTGGTGTACACACTTACTCTTGTCTGGTTCGATCCCACAGAAGAGCTACTGTAGCTCAAATTGCTGAAAAAGTTAATGCTGGTTATGATAAGACAGGTGTCAGAACACACCGTACATCACAGCTTGCTGTGTATGGGACTGCGTAGCCGCAGACTGGTCAGTGTCCATGATGACCCCTGTCCACCACCGAAAGCACCTACAATGGGCACATGAGCATCAGAACTGGACCATGGAGCAATGGAAGGAGGTGGCCTGGTCTGATGAATCATGTTTTCTTTTACATCATGTGGACAGCCGGGGTGTGTGGGCATCATTTACCTGGGGAAGAGATGGCACCAGGATGCACTATGGGAAGAAGGCAAGCCGGCGGAGGCAGTGTGATGCTCAGGGCAATGTTCTGCTGGGAAACCCTGGGTCCTGGCATTCATGTGGATGTTACTTTGACATGGACCACCTACCTAAACGTTGTTTCAGACCAGGTACACCCCTTCGTGGTAACAGTATTCCCTGATGGCATTGGCCTCTGTCAGCAGGATAATCCTGCCACACTGCACATGTTGTTCAAAAATGGTTTGAGGAACATGACAAAGACTTCAAGGCGTTGTCTTGACCTCCAGATTCTCCAGATCTCAGTCTGATTGAGCATTTGTGGGATGTGCTTGAAAACCAAGTCTGATCCACGACAGCTCCACCTCACAACTTACAGGACTTAAAGGAGCTGCTGCTAATGTCTTGGTACCAGATTTCAGAGGTCTTTTGGAGTCTGCCTTGACGGGTCAGAACTGTTTTGGTGGGGACCTACACAATATTAGGTAGGTGGTTTTAATGTTTTGGATGATCAATGGGTGTGTGTGTGTGTGTGTGTGTGTGTGTGTGTATATCTTAAAAGCCCCCATGAGATGTATTTTTGGTCCTGTTACCTCTTTATTCTGAACTTAATTTACATCCACTGAAAACGGTCATAGAAAATCTGTGTCATAGAAGAGAGGAGCACTTTGTCCTATTATTTGTTCACAAGACGAACGGTTTTCTTTCCCTGACAAATACAGTAAGGTTTTAGTTTAGTCTTCCTGTGGGTGTACACTAACAAAACTGTCCAATGAATGAATGGGAGCGAGATTGAGAGAAGATGGGTGATCTTCTACCACCAAATTGAAACTATTCAATAGCTTATTGATGTCCACATTCTTCTAAAAATGACCGGCTCTTATCGTTTGTTAGTTAAATCAAACTCCCTCCCGTCTCAAAATCCCAGTTTCATTCGGATGCATGACTTATCACAGAAGTTTGCTGGGCACTAACTGCTTTCATGGGCCCTTTAAAACTGGGTTTTTTATGGCGTCATTGGGCAAAAATTCTACAATAACCATTTGGCATATTGTAATTGAAGTGGTGTGAGAGAAAACTGTACTTCTGCACCTCCTCTTGGTTGTGTATTCAGGCTTTAGAAAATGTAGCCCGGGACAGGAGATTTTAGCCAATCACGGGTCATTTCAGAGACGGCGGCGTGTTCCTATTGGCTGTTCTACGAATGCAGATGTGCATTTATATGATCGGTTCACGTCTGCCCTGCCCTGCTGGTGGCTTGTTGTTGTAACCCTGACCCTAAATGGCTGCTCCACATGAACAATATTAGTGTAACTCAGAGTCGCTGAAAAAAAACTCACATGGATAGGTTATCACCTATGATACAAGTTTCACAAGTCTCACTGTGACATTTCCTGGTTGTACACGAATGTAAGGGGCTGAAGAGCGATGCAGAGGTCATTTGGTGGGCGGGGCTTAGCGGAGTGATGCAAGGCAGAGAGAGAGGTGGAAGTATTTGCATTGTAATGTTCAATATTAGGGGCGGCACGGTGGCACAGTGGTTAGCGCGGTCGCCTCACAGCAAGAAGGTCCTTGGGTTCGAGTCCTGGGGTTGTCCAACCTTGGGGGTCGTCCCGGGTTGTCCTCTGTGTGAAGTTTGCATGTTCTCCCCGTGTCTGCGTGGGTTTCCTCCGGGGGCTCCGGTTTCATCCCACAGTCCAAAGACATGTAGGTCAGGTGAATCAGCCATACTAAATTGTCCCTAGGTATGAATGTGTGTGTGTGTGTGTGTGTGTGTATGTTGGCCCTGTGTGATGGCCTGGCGGCCTGTCAGGGGTGTCTCCCCGCCTGCCGCCCAATGGCTGCTGGAAATAGGCACCAGCATCCCCGCAACCCTGAGAGCAGGATAAGCGGAATGGATGGATGGATGTTCAACATTACATCCTGCAGCTTTAATGGATATACTTCCACATGTTTGCGTGCTTCTCTGCACAACGTGTATTGTTTTTATAAAGACAAATCAGAAGTTACTTCTGTGTAAAGACACTAAACAGCTGTCCCAATCCTGGTCAAATCTGGTTTGCTCCATTTTGTTTTTTCCAGGCTTTTGCAGTGGACTTAGTGGCGTTCCTTTGTTTGTCTCTTTATAAGCTCCTCTGGCTTTTTGCCTCCAAACAACTTCATCCTGAAGTTGAGTGGCCAGATTGTCGGTCTTCATGAGAGCAGACTCTAATCTGGTCTGCTGTTCCAGTTGTGCAAGCGTGCGAGGGAACAGGTGGATTCGATATCGGCATCGGCGGGCCTCATTAATGTATTTCCTGTGATCACTCAAGACAACGAAGACATCTAAATATTTCATTTGATTTTGACGTTTAAGAGAATAACTAATGAATAATTAGAAAAATCATCCAGTGAGTCAAGTAAATTCTTTATGAGACAGTACAAGCCTGTTTCATGCCATAAGCAATCATCAGCTGTCAATATCATAATTAGAAAACTATAATCCCTTTTGTGACATAGCAAAACATAAAATAATCACCAGGGGATGAGCACTTTTTGAAGCCTTTGTACATCCGATGTCTGACTTCAGAAAAGATGCATATTTATGTTGCTGAAGCAGCATTCATTTTATTTCATTGTCGTTGTTCATTGGATTGACACGTATTATTTTGTCAGTTGCTAACAGTCCAGGAGAAAAAAAGAGCCTGCTGTACATAAAATAAGTAATCATTAGCACCAGTTTTGCACCAATATCATGCTATTGTCCTGCAATTATCTACTTAATTTAATGGGGATTTTTTTTTTATTTTTATGGATGATCACAAGCTATATAAACAACAACACCCTGATGGATTTTGGCAGGTTATTTGTTTATATGTTTAAATTTCTGTTATATACATCTCTTTAATATTCATTTCTTATCCAAACAATGAATCAGGTTAACAGGGCTCACCATCGACCATTTCCTCCCATGAGAAGCTGCTAAACCTTGTCACAGCTCTATCATGTAATCATAAACTTCTTGGTTATATGGTTTACATGTATAATAAGTTCTACCATGTAATCATAAACTTCTTGGTTATGTGGTCTACATGTATAATAAGTTCTATCATGTAATTATAAACTTCTTGGTTATGTGGTCTACATGTATAATAAGTTCTATCATGTAATCCTAAACTTCTTGGTTATATGGTCTACATGTATAATAAGTTCTATCATGTAATCATAAACTTCTTGGTTATATAGTCTACATGTATAATAAGTTCTATCATGTAATCCTAAACTTCTTGGTTATATGGTTTACATGTATAATAAGGCATGCTTTGCAGCCCAGTGATTTGAGGCCAACCTATTTTCATGTGTGCTCCTGTCACATCTACTGCTTGTGTTTTTCTGTCTGACTCAAAACTCATCAAACAAGCCAGTAAGAAAACAGACCTTCACTTCTGTAGTAATTTCGATATCCAGGGTGTCTCCCTGCCTGCCACCCAGTGACTGCTGGGATAGGCTCCAGCATCCCTGCGACCCTGAGAGCAGGATAAGCGATTTGAATAATGGATGGATGGATATCATGTTGTCCCCCCGCCCCGCGCCGCCTTCCTCCCCCTTTTTTAATGGCTATCAGTATGTATTCTCTGTTCATTCAGTGTTTGGCCTTTCGCCTGATGTTTTTTTTTTGGGGGGGGGGGTTTCCCCCATTTTCCCCTCAGTTGTACTTGGCCAAGTACCCCACTCTTTCAAGCCGCCCCGGTCGCTGCTCCACCCCCTCTTCCGATCCGGGGAGGGCTGCAGACTACCAAGTCTCCTCCCATACATGTGGAGTCGCCAGCTGCTCCTTTTCACCTGACAGTGAGGAGTTTCACCAGGGGGACGTAGCGCATGGGAGGATCACGCTATTCCCCCCAGTTAACCCTCCCCCCTGAACAGACGCCCTGACCGACCAGAGGAGGCGCTAGTGCGGGACCAGGACACATACCCACATTCGGCTTCCCACCTGCAGACACGGCCAATTGTGTCTGTAGGGAAGCCCGACCAAGCCGGAGACAACGCGGGGATTCGAACCGGCGATCCCCGTATTGGTAGGCAACAGAATAGACCACTACGCCACCTGGATGCCCTCTGTCGCCTGATGTTCTTTGCTTTATCTGTCCTGTTATGTAAGCCACGTCATATCATAACAGCCTGAAGAAAAAAGATTACCTTAATTGAAAGTGAATCGACCTCTGTTTCTGCCTTCATGTCAAAAGGTGCGATTAGAGATTGGGCGCTGATAGTGTGCAGATAATGGGTAATTACATTACATTTGGGAGATCACGTGTGTACGTGCGCGTGTGCGTGCATGTATTTGTGCTTGCAGGTATTTTCATTGCAACCATCAGCCCTCATGTCTGTATGGATGTACTGCTCTGTACAAATGATTGTCTGTCTGGGGCTGAACTTGTGATTGCGCTTGTGTTTGTAACTGTGTGTGTGTGTGTGTGTGTGTGTGTGTGTGTGTGTGTGTGTGTTTTATGAATGTTGACACAAGTGCGTGAACGTGTGTCTCTGGTTGTGTGTGGGTGGGGGAAGTGGGTGGGTGGCTGACAATGTGTGCCGGGCGTGCGTTGTGTTAAGAAGAAGCCAGCTGGTGCCGTTTGGAATTTCTTCATCTCAGCCAGGGCCAGTGAGTCGAACACAATTCGCCCCCCTCCTACCGGCTCCGCCCACTCCTGTTGTCTCGCGACCACCAAATAAAGCGTTCATTGTAAAGCAACCGATGAGCCATTCACGCTTAAATCTAGTGACTGTGAAGTTTCACCTGTTTTAATTTGTTTTTGTTGTTATTATTTGATTTATTAACTCGTTCGTGTTCAGTTTTTTTTTTTTTGATCACCCAGAAACGTGTTTGATCCGTTCGAGCAGGCAGGACGGATTATTTCTCCTTTGCCTTTGGTTTTTCATCCCCCCGGTGCTTGAGCATCATTTCTCAGACTTCTATTCCCTTTCATAGTTCATTGATCAAAAAAGGGAATCTAACCGCGGGTTCCACATTGAAGTGTAGCTGTAGCCACATTAGACGACTTCTCTTTCCTCTGTTTAGGTGGTTTGATCCCCACCCCCCCATGCTGTCATGTGTGATGGTGTAACCTCCATCTTGAGATGGATGATGGTGTGTAAATTGGCTTTGGAATTTGGTTTTGTGATTCCTCAAATGCCGAGTGATTCTGAAATCAGAACTTTATCTTCATACTGCTTTTGCTCTGCGGAGCATGAAAGTGTTGCCATTATCAGATATGCAACGGGAGGAAGTGCCCAAATTCACGTGTTTGCACACATGATGCTTACGAATTTGCTTCTTAATCTTTGGCATTTAGGATTTTTTTCTTTTCTTTTTTGTAATGTTGGAGCTACAGGAAACAGATGGTTCTGCTGACCGGTTGGTAATCCGCTCATCAATCTTAACCATTGGCATTTTTAAATCTTTAATGGCGCTAAACTTTCCATCGTCTTGAGAATCTTCTCGTTCCCCCCGTGGCTTCTTGGTGTCAGCGTTGTTGTTGGGAGGATGAAGAAGGCGTCGTTGGGTTTAAACACTATTAATATGCAGAAACGTCGGTAGTTGCTGACAGCAACAGCCTTGCATCAGAATTGGCTTCTGAACCAATTGTTTTGTTTTTAGCATTTCTGTGTGTTGGGAATATCTGCAAGGAAGACCATTTATCAACCCAATTAAAGGCGCTACCCCTGAGTCTTATAAGCTTTGGCTCTGTTACATTACCGTGATTCATTGTTCTTCTATATCTTGGTTTAAAAATTACAAATATGCAACAGCAACAGAAAAACCGAAAGCAGCATTGTATTAAACCTTATTGTCAGCTTATATAATGCTAATGTGTACGTTCGATTTATATTAGAAAATATAATTTATGAAGGAATTACCATACAGAGGAAGAGACAAAATTGGATGGGCAGATGGCTTTAGGTGGGTAATTGACTATCCTAAGCAAAGTGCTTCCATGTATTTTTTATTATTATTATTATTATTATTATTATTATTATTGGGTGGCACAGTGGTTAGCACGGTTGCCTCACAGCAAGAAGTCCTGTGTTCGAGCCCCGGAGTAGTCCAACCTTGGGGGTCGTCCCAGGTCGTCCTCTGTGTGGAGTTTGCATGTTCTCCCCGTGTCTGCGTGGGTTTCCTCCGGGGGCTCCGGTTTCCTCTCATAGTCCAAAGACATGCAGGTCAGATGAATTGGCCATACTAAATTGTCCCTAGGTGTGTGTGTGTGTGTGTGTGTGTGTGTGTGTGTGTGTGTGTGTGTGTGTGTGTGTGTGTGTGTGTGTGTGTGTCGGCCCCGTGATGGCCTGGCAGCCTGTCCGGGATGTCTCCCCGCCTGCCGCCCAATGGCTGCTGGAAATAGGCACCAGCATCCCCGCGACCCTGACAGCAGGATAAGCGGTTCTGATAAAGGAAGGATGATTATTAGTATTATTATTATATTATTCTTATTGGCTGCACTAAATTGTCCCTAGGTGTGAATCAGAATCAAAATATTTTATTCATCCCCGAGGGGAAATTGTGTGTGTGTGCTTGTGTGTGTGTGTGTGTGTGTGTGTGTGTCGGCCCTTTGCTGGACTGGCAGCCTGTCCAGGGTGTCTCCCAGCCTGCCGCCCAATGACTGTTGGGATAGGCTGCAGCATCCCCACGACCCTGAGCAGGATAAGCAGTGTGAATAATGGATGGATGGATGGTCTATGAAAATTCTCAGGTCATATTAAAGCAAAGAAAATGTTAAACAGTAACAAGAAGTAACAAGGTTTTCATGCAAAAGTAAGTGATGTGACAAAGACAACATCTCACAACTAACACCTTGTTCTCCCAACATCGTCATTCGTACTCCCCCCCCCATGCATGGCCTCATACTGTTTTGCTGCACAGCCCGACAGCAGCATAGGACTAGTTCCTCATCGCTGCATCCCCTTTGATCTTCCCTCACATTCACCACATACCGAACTCGCTGTTCCAACCAACACCCATCTTGCACTTCTCTCTAAATTGAAATTTCATGATCTGCAGGCCATGGTGGAGACAGTAAACAATCTGCTGCAGCCCCAGGCTCAGGCGGCCTGGAGGGAGCTGAGCACCGGGGAGCAGCTGAGGGCAGCCACCATGCTGCTGGACACGGTGGAACAAGGCGCTTTCGTCCTGGCTGACAACCTGCTGAAGACCGACATCGTGCAGGAGAACACCGACAATATCCGTGAGTACACCATATTCTGCATTTCAGACATGCCACTCTATATTGTGCAAGTAAAAGCATAGTTGTGTTGTCTCTTATAGGAGGTGGAGCGTTGAATGTGGGATATTGTGTTGGCTTGAACAATGTTTTCTGTGTCGAGGAAGAGCATACACAGCGCTAAATCATCGCGGTTGACTGCAAGTTTGTTTTCTCTCTCTTTATCAAAGATGACAGTGATCAAGAAGTTGCGATAATAGGTGAAGTATGCTCCAGTTGGAGTTAACCACTTTGGACAAAATTGGGCTGATTTCTCATCAAGCTGCTTGGCAAGAGATACCAGTCGGGCTGGAAGCCGCACTGTTTCAATTATGACAATTAGAAAAAAACACATTCAACTGAATGAGGACCGAGGGCTCGTTTTTCACACAGTCTCCATTTTGTTTGCTAGCGGTGTTTATGTCAAACATCTCAAGTGTCTCATCCATCTCTGACCTTGTCTGTCGTAATGAGGTCACAGAGTTCACCTCACAGCAATTGATCTCAGGTCTTCTCATATTGATAGCAGAGCTTTCGAGGCCTCCCTGAACAAGAATGAAGGTCATTGACTAAATGTTCTCATCTTCACTAGAAGTTCATTGTTTTGGGAGAGTTTTTATGGATGGCTGCTCTGTCAGTGGTTAAGGTATTAATCATCTCAGATGAATGTGTTTATGTTTCTGCAAATTCTTAACCCGAATTAGTATTGTGCATTAAGGGTGAATGCTAATTGATGGTTGTGAATATACCAGGAATAGGTTCATTCAGACACTGGAAATTTGACGTCTCCCCCACATGGTCTAGTTAGCAGACCTCAGCTATCAGGTTTTACAGAAAGTGTCCACGTTTAATTCAATTAATTCAAATTCGACTCATGATCCGTGTTAAAAACAGGAGATATTTTGACGACACTAATGCCGGTCATAACTCAGTACTTCTGTTCTTCGACTGCAGAGTTGAGAAATTTAGCGGTTTACATTTCCGGATGTTTGCTGAGCACATCTTCCAGCTAGTGAAGGCAAAGAGTGAATAAAGGAACAGTTTTGCAAATGACAGAGGTTAGTGATGCACTGGAATTAGGACAAGATAATGTTATGATGTATTACCCGACTCTGAACGAGTGGGATTTTTTTTGGGGGGGGGGGTTAGTTTCCTGCTGCCATGGCAACCTCAAAATATAGGTCTACTGACTTGAAAGAGGGAAGTGAGCATAAGGAGAATTAATAAAATGGAATTTATTGTATCTGGCACACAATTCTTCGGGGTATTAAGGAGATTCTGGGCCCATTTGGAAAGGGGGAATGAAACGATCCCTGCACAACTCGGAATGGGATTTTATAGTGTATGCAGTGGTAGTCTGGTTAATCATGTGACGGTGACACATTTACAAGGCCCTTTCTCTCTGTTTGTTCCATATAGATTTTTTTCTTCTTTCTCCTTTTCTTTTTTCTCTACCAGTTGGGTTTGTTGGTTTCTGCAGTCCCGTCTGTGCTAGCTAAATGAGGATTAGGAGACCTATAACAACACTGGTAACCACTGCACCATCTAGTGATTCATCTCTCACAAGGAATTCTGCAAAGGTTTTTTTAATGTCTCCGGGTGTGGTTGGAGTTTTTAATCCTCTGCATGCGTTTGTCTCTCTGCTCATTTTCTGCGTTTCACCCAGTCAATTTTCTTGTTACATCAAATCACGGGCAATTAGAAAGCTCACTCGCATCTCGCTCCAATTTAAGACCCATGCTGCTTTACTCTCCAATTTCAAAGAGGGAGGATATTTCCCCGTCCATTGTGTCTGTTGGTGTTTACACATCACAGAGCAAGTGCTCGTCTTGGGCTTTGTCTGCACGAGTGTGTTTCACTCTCTCTTGCCAATAGTCTTGCGAACAGATTTCTACAGATTAGTGTGCTATTTAAACCAGCTTTGAAGGTATAGCCTTTGGGTGTAACAACTTCTATGGCACGAAAAAAATTCCCTAAAGCCAGACTTAAGCTCTTTTACACAATCAAACACGTCGGAGAGGGAGGGGGGGGTCTCTCTTTATTCGATAGGCAGGCCTGGAATCCTGGGAATTGGCTTTCTGGGGTATTGTCTTTGCTAAGTTGAATAGGAATGCATCACCAAAAACCCTTGCCTTTGCAAAAAAGCATAAAAGAATATAAAAACAAAGGCTTTTTGTTTCTGGAGTGTAAGTATGGGAAAGAATGGGTTTAAGAGTAGACACACGGAGAGGATTAAATGTGGCCTCTTTGCAGTTGTGTGGCACTAACCTTGATATCAAAGCCAAAGGCATTGTATTCAGCCGGCCTAAAACCTTCAAGTCAAAGATTCTAGCTGGCGAAGTTTCTGTTTATTACACCCGATTGTGTATTTAAAGTTCGGTCTCCGCTATTTTGCTCACATTTTGTCTTCAGCCTGACATTTGCCCTACTTTTTTATCATTATCATTATTATTATCATTATTGCCATGATATCTACCTTGCTGCGAATCGGTTGATTCATTTTACTGATGGGGAATTAACGTGACATTTAGGAATACCTAAGTGCAATATGGACCACTTGTGCTCCAAAATGGAAAGCACTCAACTGTTTTATTGAACCGAATTGTATCAAACTATAATACATTTGATGGAGAGAGCCTTTTTTTTTTGGTCAGCCAAGCTTTCGTCAGTAACTTATTTTCCTCTGTTGCATGACTCCAGAGTCTCTGAGCCGTGAATTAGAAAGCTTTCCTCAGACACAACAGCTGTTTAGCTGCAGCAGCAGCCTCATCTTTCCTCCGCATTCATCTCTATCTCCTCCATGTATCACTCGCTCTTTCTCTGCTCATTGTGTGGAAAGGATTCCATCTGAAAATGAAGGCCTCGTTCTCTAGGAGGGCAAAGGAAGCATCTGCTTTTACGGATGAGATGGGAGCTGAAAAGTCTGCCACCTCTCTTTGTTTGTGTTCCAACTTGAACGCTTGCCTCACTTGCGGAGAAGAAAGAAAACCCTATGGCAAGACTGAAGCCCCCATGTGTGCAGATCAGAGACTTGAGAGGAATGCAACAGACACTCCATAGATCAAGAAATGCAGTAGACACTCCATAGATCAAGAAAGGCTCTACTTCATTTAGCACTCCCAGGAACTGTACTGATTAATGGAATTGATTACAACCAAAGAAAGGCTGTTGGAAACACAGAGCAGGGGATTTCATATGGAAATAGACATACGGTTTGCAGATGAGGATAAAGGTTGAAGAACAAGGCGTAGTAAGCATCTCCAATCAAACAGTTGTCATACTGCTACTAGCAGTACTTTTTTTTTTATCCACCCCCATAGTTTGCTGTCATTCTATGCTAACATGACACAATGCTGTTTTAAATGTGAGCCGAACATGTTTTCAGCATGCTGTCAGCAGATGCACTGGTGACACATCTCTCTAGATTATTTGGCACATGTGCTCTGAAATTTAGTGCAGCACAATCGCACATGATGCTACATGAACGCACACACACCCACACACCATCTCCTCTAAACTGATAGCAATGCACATGATTAGTTTTGTGTATAAAACTCGCTCAAATTATGATTTCCTGGGCATCCGGGTAGTGTAGCGGTCTATTCCATTGCCTACCAACACGAGGATCACTGGTTCGAATCCCCGTGTTACCTCCGGCTTGGTTGTGTGCCCCTACAGACACAATTGGCCGTGTCTGCGGGTGGGAAGCCGGATGTGGGTATGTGTCCTGGTCGCTGCACTAGCACCACCTCCGGTCGGTCGGGGCACCTGTTCGGGGGGGGGGGGGGGATTGGGGGAATAGCGTGATCCTCCACACATTACGTCTCCCTGGTGAAACTCCTCACTGTCAGGTGAAAAGAGGCAGCTGGCGACTCCACATGTATCGGAGGAGGCATGTGGTAGTCTGCAGCCCTCCGGGGATCAGCAGAGGGGGAGGCGCAGCAACCAGGATGGCTTGGAAGAGTGGGGTAATTGGCCAAGTACAATTGGAGAGAAAAATGCCCCCCCCCCAAAAAATCCTAAGCAATTGTAATACCATGCAACTGCCAATCGTATATGTGCTTCAACCCAATGAAATATGCATAGCATCATATCACCAGCTACTATGAGTGCCTCATAGCACTATAAACACACCGGCTATCGGCCATCGCATAAATTAACTGGCTAAAGCAGACAAGCAGCTCCAGTTCATATAAAAATATTAATAGAGCCCACATGAGGGGATTAAAAACAGAGAGAGCTTAATAATGAGTTAATAATGAGAGTGAGGAGCTAAGCATGCAGTCAAGTACCATTGGACAAGAAATGACATAGATTTCAACCTGTTTGAATTATCGATAAATCATCTATCCAACTTTATTTGTGTGTGTGTGGGCAATTCAGTCTACATGAAAACAGAGGTAAAAACACAGAAATTCAGAATAAGAAAGATGCATGGATGAGACATATACCAAATACATGATGTCCAGAAAATGGTAAAAGGGGGGATATGAACCCTGGTAATCATAAGGGCCTTGGACGTGTGTATTAGGAAGTGCTAATGTCGCAGCGTGGGGGCAGGGGTTGGGTTAGGGAGAAGTGAGTGTCTAATCGTATGTACGTTGGGGTTCATTGTGGCATGGATGAGCAAAGATAAAAAGATAATGACATATAATAGAGAGAAAGAGAGCTGTATAGAGACCAAATGATAGATGTTTTCACCATGTCAAGCTGTGGCACGTGGAAATGTTCATTTATGACCTTCACCTAGTGAAGTCACTCGAGTCCGCATCACGTGACTCATTCCAAATGCACCTCAGGTACCTACACCTGAATATTGAAATAAGTAAGTAAGTTTCTGGTCCGTGAGCAATCATGTGTTTTTGAATTTTTGAATGTAGGCACCTCTCCCTTCCCCATTGGATGTTGTGCACGTGATGGGCATGACGAGGCAGTAAATGATGTGTTCTTCCCGTGTTGTAACTTTAAGAGCTGATGATTCCTTATGGCATGAAACAGGCTTGTACTGTCTCATAAAGAATTTACTTGACTCACTGGATTATTTTGCTCCTTATTTGTTGAGCACTTTTCCTATCATTGAGTGTTTCTTTTAACAAAGATATATATATATATATATATATATATACTGCAATGTATTAAAATCTTTTTTTCCTGTATCCGTGTTGATATTCTGCTCCTCATTAGTTGAGCACTCACAACACCATTGACGGTTTCGGAAAAAAACGCTATATATATATATATATATATATATATATATATATATATATATATATATATAATGTAGTTTTGAAATTCATTTGCGCTAAAGGATCCTGTGACCACAAGCTTGACTCTGGTTCTGTCCCGCAGCGAATTGCAGCAGTATTGTTAAAGTTAACATATCTTGACAGGTAGAGGGCATTGCACAAGGTCCCTAGACCTCAGCTCAGATTTTGCACATTTCTCTGGTGCTAGAAGCCTTTGTGTATAAATAGTGGGTTTGTCTTTCCTTCACACTAGTTTGTGTGCCATAAAAAAAAAAGATTCATCTTTGTTGCCTTATTGTGGTTTGTTTGTTTGTTTGTTTGTATTTACAGAGCTCGAGGTAGCCAGGATGAGTACGGATGGAAATCTACCTGACCTGAAGTTCCCACAAAGTGGAGGCCAGGGGAACTCCATCCACCTATCTGCAAACACTTTGAAACAGCATGGAAGAAATGGTCAGTATTGAAACACCAGGGTCATCTTCCAACGGTGTGCAACGGTTGTTTTCAATTACGGCGTGGTCGTCGTAGCTTAACCACCACAGCTAATGTTGGTGTGGTTGTCACTTTTTTTTTGGGGGGGGGGGGTTCCCTTTTGTTCCTCCCCAATTGTATCTGGCCAGTTACCCCACTCTTCTGAGCCATCTCAGTCGCAGCTCCACCTCCTCTGCCCATCCGGGGAGGGCTGCAGACTACCACATGCCTCCTCTGATGCATGTTGCCAGCTGCTTCTTTTCACCTGACAGTGAGGAGTTTCACCAGGGGTACGTAGCACGTGGGAGGATCACACTATTCCCCCCAGTTCCCCCTCCCCCTCGAACAGGCGCCCCGACCACCCATAGGAGGCACTAGTGCGGTGACCAGTACACATACCCACATCCAGCTTCCCAGACATGGGTACAGACACGGCCAATAGGTAGCAATCTGTAGGGACACCTGACCAAGCTAGAGGTAACATGGGGATTTGAACTTGAGCTCCCCGTGTTGGTAGGCAACAGAATAGACCGCTACGCTACCTGGACGCCCCAGTTTTCACATTTCTGAGAAAAACAAAATTGAACTGATAAAATCAACAGACATAACCAACCCCCTCTTTTGTTGGTTTGTACTGCCGACAACGTGTGTTCAATCAAGATGGCAGTAACGCTGTTTAGTCCTTGTATTAGTTTTCAAATTAATGGGGAGAGAAACATTGGACTTTTTGGAGGCTTTCCATGCATTCATGCTTGTAAATAATTTTCTATTTATTTCAAAAATTCTCTGTTGCGCTGCATACAAAGCAAGAAGTCCCTTCTGTAAGACTTCAAAAGGAGGAGGCCCGGGCCCCGGCGTGTGGAATTACTTACATTCGAGCACTACCACTAACTATACATGAGCTGTTATGCACGATACGTGGCTATCTTCAGGAGCACGCAGCCCCAATTTCTAGATTTTTATTACTGGCTCATGCAAATTAGAATCAACTCAAGCTGCGCTGCCCGCCTCTCAGCTGGATGACTGAGTCTCGTGTCCAGCCATGCCCATGCAGATCATTTTAACAAGGTGGCAGATATTTCCTCGCTGTCCACAGGTACAATGCACAAATTGTTTTCTTTTCATCTGAATGAGTGATCTCACTCTCAGTGGGGAGGTAGGGAATGTCTTTCTTTCATATCAGTGCTCAAGAGGGAGATGGAAGGAGGGGAAAGGAATGTGAGTTTGAGAGAGGGGGGCAGGGATTAAATAACGATAAAAATGGCCGCCTTCTTCAGAGCCGACCGGAGCTATGTTCCACATTTCTCCGTTGCAGGATTTAAAGGGGAAACCGGCGTGATTTTCAACTTAATACGTTGTAGGGATAGCGCTCCATAACCAGGCATAATAAAGAGCAGCCTTTTGTGTGTCACTGAGATGGCGCCGGAATTGTGCAGGAAAGTTACCGCTAGTGGCATCAATGGTGGCAATTTGAGAATGAAAACTTATTCTATGGTTTGCTGACAGGATGCATTGTTTCAGAAAATGCAAAGAGCAATGCCACATACAGCTGTATAATAGCTGTAATTCATGTTTTCTTATACAATGCAGCCCACTGGCAAACCAGGAAGGGCATTTTTATATGCACAGAATGTACACCAGTGATGTCATCGATGGACACAATTTCAGCAGCGTTTCAGATACACAAAAGACCGCTCTGTATGATGGTTGCTAATGGAATGTTATGCCTTCGACATATGTATATAGTGTTGAAAATCCTGTTAGTCTCCTTTTAAACAACTTACCCTCCCAGTCAAATGACTTGCTCTGTACCTTGTCAGTGTTACAGCTGGTGGCTTGATTTGTTGTTTTTGCTGCAATTTCATCAGTATTTCTTCTGTAAACTTCCCATTTAATATGTTGATGGCTTATTCTTGCTCATTAAACTACACGTGCTTGAAATAACTAAAAACAAAACAAACAAAATCCATGAATAGTATCAAATGATGTTATTCCCACATTATCTTTCAAGACTGACACATTGTGCTCCTTTTCCTCCTCACAGGTGAAATCCGGATAGCGTTTGTGCTCTACAAACAGATCGGGGCCTACCTGTCAACGGAGAATGCCAGCATGAAGCTAGGCAGCGAGGCCATGGCTACCAACTACTCTGTCATTGTCAACTCACCGGTTATCACCGCTGCCATCAACAAGGACTCCAATAAAGTCTACCTGTCGGACCCAGTCATCTTCACCATCAAACATCTACAGGTAGCGCCTTCAAAGTAGAATAAGACTTCTAAACTTGCACATGTGCACAGACCAACAAAAACATGGATACACACACACACACACACACACACACACACACACACACACACACACACACACACACACACACACACACACCATGTCACCCTATACTTGTGGGGACCCCTCACTGACTACATTCATTCCCTAGCCCTTAATCCCTAACCACCATAACTACATGCCTAACCTTAACCCTTACCCTAATTCTAACCTTAACCTAATCCTAATTCTAACCTTAACCTTATCCTAATTCTAACCTTAACCTTAACCCTAAATAGACCCTTTTCCTTATGGGGACCCATAAAATGTCCCCACAAGGTAGGTGGTTTCAGGTTTTTCTATCCTAATGAGGACATTTGGATAGAAAAACCTGGTGGATACACACACACACACACTCACACACACTCAATAATCCAGGCAAGGAAATCACTGACAGTGAATCAGTTTATCTGGACACAACATTTATTAACGTTGTGTCCAGATGAACCGAGTCACCTTTCTGTGGCACGCGCACACACACACACACACACACACACACACACACACACACACACACACACACACACACACACACACACACACACACACACACACAGTCTTTCGATAACTCCAAAGCCCTTCTATTACAAATTTCTTAAGCCCTGAAGCCCCTTTGAGTCCACAAAGCACAATACCTAAAGCAAGAGAAAGGAGTTTTAGCAAGAACTTTTTAATGCATAGAACTGTAGAAAGAAAATGAATTCAGTTGCAGCTCGGATGATGGCGATTTTTTTTTCTCCATTTTTTTCATTATAACTATTTTTGTTTGTTTGAACAAACCGAACCCTGGATGGCTGAACAAATATCAGTCCTATATTGAGCTTCACTGGAGGCTGGTTATTCATAGAGGAAAGCTGCAATTTCTCCCTCTCAACTCCATTATTTTCTCCACACCCGGCTCCCCTCGAAATAGCCCTGTTTTGTCTACGAATGCCGCCTTCAGCAATTATCAGGCAGGTTGAACAACCGTGAGAGAATTGCAGCGAGTCTTTTGTGTAGGAGGGACCTGCAAGGAAGCAACAACTATAGGAAAAAAAAAAAGATGGCGCAAGAGAGAAAGAGGGATAGAACGTTAAAACAGGGAGACAGTTTATGGGTGTCAAAATGAAATGGGGTGAAAATGTGAGGAGGCAGAGTCAGTTATTGCTCTGACTCACCTGCTTTAAGTATCATTTGTAATTTGGACAGCGGCACTTTTACTGTCAGTCTACTGCTGGGGCGCTGCCATTTTTGCAACCTCGTCCCGCTTAAATGGACTAATCTTAATAAAACGGTGTCCATTTGTTTAAAAAGTGTTTTCTGTACGTGCACAGTGCTTTCCATTTGTGCAGAGGGAAGTTAAGTTAGTGGTTGCATTAGCTCTAAATTACGCTCCCAGAATTAATACAGGGTATTCATCTGTTTGCTTGGCTGCGCTGAGAGCACCTCAGCGATGGAGTTTGTCCTTCAAGACGAGCATGAATTATCTGCAATCGGCTGCACCGATCACGAGACCCTAAGTCGCCCTCAACCGTGAGGTTTGGGATCAGTGGTCTCTCGGGATGGTGTCTGTCCTCTAGTTATTGTTTCGCTTCCTTGCTTTCACACTTAACGGAGCTAATTAAAGCCATTAATGGGACAGAGGGTCATCTTGTCGGCGTTCTGTGAAATTCTTTACCCCGTGGCGTGCCGCAAGAACAGCGAGGTCAGTCAGCTGAAAAATGCACATTTGCAGAAGATAAACCTTATTAGACAAATTACCTACATAGAAACAATGCTCCGTGCAGCTTAAAGTGGTAATGGCGAGAGCAAATCCATCTAACCTTGGGGGCTACGAGACGCAAAGTACAGGATTTTGAGTGGGGCTGCCTTTTGTTTCAGAAAACAGAAGAGAAGAGACATTGGGCTTGAGGGAGAGAGGGTTGATGCATTTATTTATTTATTTATTTATTTATTTCAGAGGGATTGTGATGTTCTGCCCTTGTGTTACCAGCGCTATTGTCTCTAAATCGCAGGCAAGATACAGGGAGGTAGTCATTAGGGCTGCAGCCTGGCAGAGACAGTGGCGGCAGCCATTGAGCAGCAGGGCTGCCCATTGTCAAGCAGTGAAAGTTAAAGAGAAAGGTCAAAACACACATTGCAACAGAGGCGCTCTTCACTGCTTTGCCAAATGACCATATAAACCACCACCAGTTCACTTGGAGTTGATGGAAATGGAAAAAGGAGAGGCAGTTAAGAAATCAGCTGTCTTTTTAGGATTATTCACCGGTAAACAAAGAAAAGCGCGAGTGGGGCATTTCAAAAGCCTCAAGATTAGCCGGGATAACCTCCATACGCTTCCACTTAACCTGGCCGGTGTTGGGATTATGAATTCGAAGACGAAGTGAACCTGCAATCAATGTGCTTTTGCTCCCATTAACTCCATTGTGCATGATTCCACACACTAATTGCCCTCTTTCTTTTTCTTTTCTTTTTTTTGCCCTCTCACAGCAGTCTGAAGAGAATTTCAACCCCAACTGTTCATTTTGGAGTTACTCCAAGCGGAGCATGACCGGGTACTGGTCAACACAAGACTGCCGCCTGCTTGGCACCAATAGGACGCACACCACATGCTCCTGCACCCATCTGACCAATTTTGCCGTTCTCATGGCCCACGTGGAAGTCAAGGTAGGCCTGATGTTCACTGGTTCTCAATAGATCTTTCTTTCTTTCTTTCTTTTAGTTTAAAAGGTCTGGTGCTCATCAAATGAATTCACAAGGAACAAAAAAAAAAAAAACAGATTACTCCAGGCTGATTTAGAAAGCTCACACCCACTTACTGCCGAGATGAGAGGCAGACAACAAATCCAGAAGTTCACAGAAGTTTTAGTAAAAAGACTCCGACTCGTCTTTTTTTCATCTTTTTTCGTCGCTGTGTCTGGATATCTCCCTTGTTTTTATTGCTAAGCAGACTTGAAGCATTGCTCTCTGACTCTCGCTTAAGAACCAACATCTAAGAGCCGGGGGTAATGCTCAACTTTTACTGATGAAGGTTCGATTCAGTAGTTCCAAAATACTTTCACAGCAAACAGAAAAACAGCAATACAAATCATAAATACATTCAGAAAACACGGCGGCGCTCTAGATGAATGAGACAAGAAGAGGAGGGTGAAGAAACGTAATGAGGACAACTTGTGAGATGTCGGTGTGTTATGATAAATCATGAGACCGGAGAAGGAAACAGAGTGGGGGAGAGAGCATGAGAGATTGGTGAGGTGAGGGCTGAAAAGAGGAAGATGGACCTAGTGGACAAGGAGGAAGTCCTGCATTATTTCTGATTAGTGAATGACGGAGAGGTGTATTGTTTCTCACAGGTGCTGTAAGTAAGGCAGTTTATAATTCTTATGGCGTGTGTGTCCTCCAAGCCATCTTTCTAACTTCATACAGATGTATGTGTGTATCATCTCAGTCGTCTTTAGCTTGACTTCCCTAATCCTTTCCCAACTTTAACTTTCCTCTCTACTGTCCCTCTCTTTCTCTCTCTCACTCCCTTTCTCTCGCTCTCTTGCTCTCTCGCTTTCTCTCTTGCTCTCTCTCGCACTCACTCACTGTCTCTTTTGCTCTCTCTCGCTCTCTCTCTCACACTTACTCTTTCTCTCTCTCTCTTTCTCTCTCTTGCGCTCTCTTTCTCTCTCTTGCTCTCGCTCACACTCACTCTCGCTTTCTCATCTCGCTCTCTCTCACTCTCTCACTCTCTTGCACTTACTCTCTTTCTCTCTCTCGCATTCACTCTCTCACTCTGTCGCAGTCACTCTCTCACTCTCACTCTCTCTTTCTCGCTCTCTCTCTCGCTCTCACACACACACACTTCATTGAAACATAATGCAGATTTGCAGTGGCACACACTGAAGTGCACAAAGCAGTCCAGAGACAGTTGTTTAGTCACACAGATGCAGTACAGTTTTGTATTATGTTCACCACACACAAACACTCACCTTTTTTTTTTTACAAACACACACACACACACACACACACACACACCAAATTCCAGATGGGGGTCATTGCTAGCAAGTAAGAGTGACTCTGTGCCACTCAGCTGCTGACTCTCAGGCCTGCTAAGCTCTCTGCTGGGCTCAAACCCAGCCTGGAACAGAGAGGGAGAGTCAAAGAATGAGGGCCTTCACAGAATGAAAGAGAAGAAGGGGAAAAAAAGAGAAAGAATACAGTAAAAGAAGCGCTTTCACTCAAGCCAGTCTTAACATTTTAGAAACCTTAGAAGGCTTGTGGCACCGCATTCACTGGAGTAAAATGGACAGCAGTTACACCCCAATTGTGAATGATGGCCCCCGCCCCTTTCTCGTTCTCTTTTTCTCACTCTCGACCCCTCCCCTTTCTTTATCCCTCTGTTCAGATGTTAGAAAGGCGGCTTGCCACTGAGTGGTTGATATGGAGGGAGGGATTTTATCTGACAAACTATCGCAGTATTCGGTCCAGGAACTCGAAAGTGAATGGAGGGAGAGTGGCTGGGAGAGCAATTTTGAGGGGGAGAGAGAGAAAGACAGAGAGAGGAGAGGAGAAAACAAACCCCGTAAATTGAAGTGACCGTGCGTTTACGTCCCCATGGTAACAAAACATACCAACGCTCCATCCCTGCATTGTTATTACTCCTTAGCCTCAGAGCAATAGATTACACTCTAACCTTTTTTTATTTCTCAGTGCCATCGCAGAAAAGAGATAGGCAAGCTGTAACTACAGTCTTCCCTTTGGAGGACAGAGGCTCGCTATCGTCATCATCTTCCATCTTGTTGTATTTTTGGCTGGTGGGTAGTGTACATACATACATACATCCTCGGTGAGGGGGAGCAACGATGGTGTTGCACTCAGAGCTTTATGTGCAGCGTAATACTGCGTGCTTGTATCTTAACGTTACAGTTTCAGCGGCAAGATAATGACTGTTCATAACACAGATTGAAAAATACATTAGTAGGGACAAAATGTCCGCGTGTGACATTATAAACACTGTCACTTTACCCTTGACTTGGGATATAAAGTTGCAGCTTGGTGCTGCTGTTGACATGCTGAATTACCACACTGTTACCTACCGGGATCATAATGCAATTATTTTGTTTACCTCATCGCTATCAGATAAAATGCATCGAGTCTTGTGTTGAGACGGTGAGTGAGGTACCTGTATCTCACCTTGCAAGATGTCTGGCGATTCAATACAGTAGATATGATGAGCATAATGTGATGCTGAGTGGCGCTGCCAGATAGCATATTATGGCGGCACGGTGGCCCAGTGGTTAGCGCTGTTGCCTAACAGCAAGAAGGTCCTGGATTCGAACTCCAGGCCGTCCCAGGTCCTTTCTGTGTGGAGTTTGCATGTTCTCCCCGTGTCTGCATGAGTTTCCTCCGGGTGCTCCGGTTTCCTCCCACCATCAAAAAGACGTGCATGTTAGGATTAATACGCCTGTCTGTGCCCCTGAGAAAGGCAATAGGAAAGAAGAACTGGAGTTGGTCCCCAGGCGCTGCAGCTGCCCACTGCTCCTACACAACAGGATGGGTTAAATGCAGAAAACAAATTCATTGTAAGAATACAATGTCAAATAAAGTGGCTTTCATTTCATTACAATTTAGCCAGAGCTTCACGTTTGAGAGTTTGGATTTAAGACCCAACCTCAGACTTTCCAAATAAGCATTTGAATAAACTTTCAAGGCTTTCGAGAATAAACAATCTTGGCAAACTAACAAGCTACCTGTTAACAAAAACTGCTCTATTCACAGCTCCCTTCATGTGCAGGAACTTGCTGCCCGGGTTCGCTTTTATGTTCATATGCAACCTCCAAGCTGAAGTACAAGTACAACTATTAGACAGGCTCAGCGTGGCTAAGTTTATGCAAACTCCACGGGTGTTTCTCTCCCTGGGATTAATTATGTTTCAAGTGAACTATCACCTTTTTGAACCCAACATAAATCTCTGATATGCGCTCCTATATGTTGGCGAACTCTTAGTGATCAGACGGTGTACATCGAATATGTTGTTAGAGCCTCGAGGAGTGTTTAAAGTAATGAGCTTTTACCAAAAGACCAAGTGATTTGATGGTGTTTCTCTCGTGAAGCCTCGTCGGGGCTCAGAAATGTCATATGACTCAATCACTCCTCCTCCAACTCAAGAGAGTGCCCACCTACATATTATCTGTCAGCAACAGGGGGATCAGGTTACTGTCATAGAGACAATCACAAAGGGATCAAGTGCTGTCAACAGTGTCTGCCACTCAAACCCTTTGTTTCCTTTTAGGTGGAAAGCCACTGTTTTTTTTCTTCTTCTTCTTTTTTTTTTTGGTGGAGTCTGCCATCCAAGTGAAAAGCTGCCATTGGCCACGTAAACAAATTAAACTACACTTCCAGACAGCAGCTGTGTGTCAGTCGGAGATTAGGTTTCCTTTGTGTCATTTGGAAATGATAGCAAATGGGGTTTTAGCGGGGCCTGAGTGCCTGTACTTTGATGTGACTTTGCTCAACAGCTTCGATATTTTAAACTTCCAGATGTTCTGTTATTAAACCCAAGAACACCCTGCGATTAAGCGATGGCTGAAATCCATCGATATGCCTTCATTATCCATTTGAGTGGATACTGACAGATAAAGTGTAGCCGCCTGCATGATTTCCAAAGGTGATGACACCTCGCTCCGACATGTTCGAGCAGGCTGGTTTGAGCTCTGACACCATGTGAAGACTTAAAATTTCCATTATTTTTTTTCTCAGACACTATTTGGCTGCATGAACTGACGCCATCTTGTCAGTGGAGTGCAGATTAGCATCATTAGCATCTTGGTTTTATAAACCTAGCTGTCTTGTTTGGTTTTGGTGGTCCTTGACGCAAACTGCTAGAGACTCAACGAAAAAGGTCACAAAGATACCGGGGGCAATATTTCACCAGGGGCTGCTTTAAACTTAACTTTTAAGGCCCCCTAATGGCTCACGTCAACCCAAGCTCCTGAGGCAACTGCTCTTTATTGAACCGCCCCCTTTGAATTTAAGCCTGTCATTTGTGGAGATAGCCTGGGGCCATTGTGAAGGCACCTTTTAAATATGGGCTAAAGGACTAGCCCAGCTTAAGAAAGATAGGCCTGCCCCACTTCCACCTACAGGCCATTATTTATGTAGCAGATAGATATCTATGCTCGGATGCTCGGAAGGACTGAACCACTGGTAAGTGGCGCTATTCCCAACAGACTAGTTGGTGTAAATCAATGATATGTCTCACTGGATGATGGAAGTGGTGATATTTGGGCATTATTCATCAGGGTCCTAATAGAACATCTCCAGCAACCGTGACAGAAAGGGACAGCCTAGTTTATAAACATTTTTATGGCATTACATGGTTAGCATACTGTATACACACCAAGTCCTTGCTGAGAGAATATTGGATCCAAATGATAAATCCGCCTGCATCAACTGAAAGTTCAGAAGGCTGTACATGCTGTGAGGGCCACCCAAAAGTTTCACTTAGTCATTATATCATATTTATCGTGGCCGAGACCACAGCGCAGCACCATCAGGTGCATGGACTGAATGTTAACTCCTGTCATGTAGCTGGAATCTCTCCCATGGCTCCTTTAAACGTGACAAATTCGCCAGGGCCCCCGATTCCTCTGCTCCCACCCCCACCCCCTCCCCAACTGCTACTCATCCCCGCACAGGTCATAAATCCTCAGCGATACTGTAGGTGAACTCGTCACATGACACACTGCGGCAGGGCCTCTCCCTTTATCACAACTGTGTGCCCTACCTGATCATATTTTACGAATCAGAGCCCTCTCCCTGGCGGCACAGGGGCAGATTTGTGCATTTTAATTGGATTGGTTTCATGGCCCCATGCTTGACAGCTCTTCTTTGAGGTGTTAAGGACTGGCGCTCAGTTCCGCTTTCCACCAGTTCACCCCTTTTGGCGTTTCCAAGAACCAGTAAAGGAGATGTAGATGTGGACAGGAGTGTTATTAATTGTCTATGATGTCATGTCATGTTTCAGTGGCTTGACTGGAACGGCGAGAGTGTGTGATGCAGGCGGCGCTCCCTCCACAGATTGCCTCAGTTGTCCAACAACGGTGTTTGCACTTCATGTGGGTAGATTGAGGGCCAAAGCCAATCTCCCGAGGCATCTGTGTGGAATGAAAAAAAAAAGAAAAGAAAAGTGTGTTTAGGAAATACGGGGAAAAAAAATATACGCTGAAGAGAAGGATTGGAAGACAAATCAGATGTGCTGAAGCACAGCGTGTCCCAGTAAGTAACATGTATGCCGTGTGACTTGACAGTCCTTGTGAGGCGGCAGGTGAATTTAAGAGCAAATTTCACCCGTCCGCTCTGGAGACCCCCTGCACAAGTTCCTGCCATGGAGGCTCGGCAATGGGTGGAAAAGCACGGAGGCTGTGCAGATGACATAATTTGACATCCTGTCTGGGCAAGGCCCCCAGATAAAGCAAGCTTTTCGGTGGAAACGTTTCAACTGGTGTTGCCTCAGTCATCTAAAGAACAAAGAAATCATTGTACTATAAAAAATCCATCTACACAGTGAAGATTTGCTGTCTACCGCCCTTTCTCTCTCTCTGTCTCTCTCTCTCTCTCTGTCTTTGTGTTTCTCTTGCCTCTGTCTCTGACCAAGCCCCCTCCTATTGAAGGTGAGATTGAGATGGATAGAGCCTTTAGCCATTTCAAAGCCCGCTAGCCCAAGAGACCTCAGGGTCCCCTCACAATACACTGCAGCTAGTTGCAGCCACTGCATCAGTGCCTCTGTGATTCAGCGGACTGAGAATACACTTGCATCTCTCTCTCTCTCTCTCTCTCTCTCTCTTTCTCTCGCTCTCTCTCTCTCTCTCTCTCGCTCTCTCTCTCTCTCTCTCTCTTTCTCTCGCTCAGTCGCTCACACTCACATATACATAAGGTGCACACAAGCAAATACATCGACATCTGTTGGCACCCGCTGCGTAGGCACCCTTGTAATGCAGGGGATCGCAATAAGCATCACTTTTGTAAAGAAAGACACCCCCACCCACCTACACACACATATATACACACATGCATGCACACACAACACACACACACACACTCTATGTGGCATCTTGCCGCTGCCACCATGTATGCACAATGGCTCATCAGGCAGGAAAATCAAAAGCGCGCTCTTCCCATACTCAAGGAGCGCTGCGGATGTTATTGTACCACGGCCCCTTAATGATCAGCATCTGTTCCCCTCTAGCTGCTAGGATTAGCTAAGCTGCCACCAAAACAAGCCTTTTGTGTGACACTTCATACCCCGCGTTTCCTTACCCTAACTCGGCGTAGGAAAGGGGGGGGGGGTGAACAAAGACAAAAACATCGATGGCGGTGGTCTCTCTCGCCTGCCCCCGCAGAAAATACTGCTGACTGTGGTCAAAATGTGATTTAAAGCGGCGCATCTTTAAGAGAAGCGAGATGGTATCCTCCAACATTTTTTTCGTTGTTTTTTTTCCAGCGTAAGCAAATATTGTGTGAGCAGCAGGCAGTATATTATAGCTTCGAGCCATACGTTATTTGCAGGACAAGACAGTAAGCACAAGCATTTGATATGGCGAGGCGCGGCGCTCTACTCTTAAGTTTGACAGTTCGTATATGTCTCCGCGTTTGATGTTTACACTGCTAAGGGTTACTGGTGAAAATGACAGCCTCGCTCCGAGGCATCTTTGTTCGCCTGTTCACATCCTCAGCGGACTGACAGTGCTAATTAACTGTCTCGAATTAGATGGACCTTGTTTTTTTTTCTGTTCTGCTGATTCGTTACCTGTTTGATCTTCATTAGCATTCAGGTGTAGTCGAGTTATAAAAACTCGAGTTCCGCCCAGACGGTCTTTACGTCCCAGCAGAGATGACAGTCAGCCGAAAGGCGGTTGGCAGATTTGTTGACCCCCCGCTCCCTCCTCCCTTATAGCCCACATCCTCCTTATCTTTCCTTTTTTCTCTCCCTTATTTTAAGTCAAAGCCCAGTAGACTGGAGAAAGAAAAAAAAGAGGACGATTCCTTGGGGAAATTAGGGAGTATCAGAAGCTGACCGAAGTGTTTGGGCACAGTAATTATGTGAAGTTAATAAATCAAGATGCTTCTCTCTGAAGCCGTTTTCCAAGGTATTACATAACGGCAGACACATTTTCTCTCAGGCACGTGTCATGTTTTGCACCCCCCCCCCAACCCACCCATTATATCATTTACATCTTAACTGGTTGAGGTTTCTCAGATAATCACAATGCATTATCCGGTGATAGATGTTAATTACGTCAGGGCTCTTTTGGCCTGAGGAGCCATTTCTAGGTGACATTTTGGCAGTTTTTTGGCTGTGTCAACTAAAACATGTTAGGTGTTTGTTTTTTCTCCTTCCTGTAACAGGCTTGCGTTGCTTTTCTGCTCGTGCAGTAATGATTATTGCTCTGGCTTTTGGACAATATGCTGACATTGATCACTATCAAGGAGCTGTTGGCCAGTTACACATACCTCCTGACAGCTGAAGAAAAGAATGGAAAAAACGACCTTGCAGGAGCTTATACTTGTTTTAACATGCATGTTTTCTTTTCTTCTTTTTTTTAATAAAGTACATGAAGGTCAGTCATTCTGCAACCGCTGTTGTTTCAGGGTGTGCTTTGTTTTTCGCCGCATGCGTCTCTCAAGTAGCCCTGAGTGCACTTGCCTTTTATGGTTCGATGTAAATTCTGCTTTCATGGCTGTAGTGGAATCACTGTTGGTCCTTGTCTCCCATAAATTCACGTGTTTATCATCAGTAGCCGCGGACTCTTTAGTGCCAGCATCTGGCTGTGGTGACAGATTACCATTGGAAACGAGAGAAAATATCGAAAAGCGGTGACGGTATTTATTGACTGTGTTGTTATTGTGTGTTTTTGATAGCTTTGCTATTGCGCTGGTCTTGCACACCTGTGGCCCCTTGTGCTGTTCACTTTGTTCCATGACAAAAAGGAACAAACTCATTTTAGATTCATTCACACTGACTTATGTATGATTCATATCAGCCACCTGTGGTTCACTGTGTACTGGGTTGTTACAGGTTGACTGAAGCCTTTAAAAAAAAGATGTAAAAACTACTTTTGAGGCTTGGATGCCAAGCTGTTGAAATAAAGACTTGTGAACATTATTATTTTTCTTATGGACAAATAATGCATTTATAAGTGCACCGATGAAAATGATATTCTACAGTCCCACATTGTTTTAAGTAGTTTGCACAATATGGATGATTGCTCTCTGCACCTGTAGTGTAAAAGTCATTTACAGTCTCTGCTCTGGATGTAAGTGTTACGAATCGGCTGAAAATTAAACTCCGTCTCTCCGGATCTTCGTCCTGTAGAATGCAGACCCAGTTCACGACATGCTGCTGGATGTCATTACTTGGGTGGGAATCCTGTTATCGCTGGTCTGCCTCCTCATCAGCCTCTTCACCTTCTGCTTCTTCCGGGGCCTACAGAGTGACCGCAACACCATCCACAAGAACCTCTGCATCAGCCTCTTCATCGCCGAGTCCCTGTTTCTGGTGGGGATCAACCGGGCCGACCAGCCGGTAAGACTTTATACTGTAGCACCCTTAGTGGAAAAAGAATGTTAGTACCACTGGCAAAGAAAAAAAGGCAATAAGACATTAGTTATATACCAGCTCACTTTTAAATTCAATAGTTGAGGAAATGTATTGTTCAGTAGATGTTTGGTTGTTTTAAAAATGGACTTGATAAAGAAAAAAAAAAGATAAATTATTTGCATATTAACAACTAAATGCAGTCAGTCTTTTATGGGAGGGCAGGAAACAGAAAAGTGACTCCAAAATTATGAACAAACAAAGAAACTAGCCTTCACACTCAAGTAACTGGCTATAGAAAAAAGTCTGGATGATTCAAATTGTTGACATTTTAACATGACATACATATTGAATTAGGGCGGCACAGTGGCGCAGTGGTTAGCGCGGTCGCCTCACAGCAAGAAGGTCCTGGGTTCGAGCCCCGGGGTAGTCCAACCTTGGTGGGTCATCCCGGGTCATCCTCTGTGTGGAGTTGGCATGTTCTCCCAATGTCTGTGTGGGTTTCCTCTGGGTGCGCTGGTTTCCTCCCACAGTCCAAAGACAAGTAGGTCAGATGAATCAGCCATACTAAATTGTCCCTAGGTGTGTCTGTGGGTGGTGGGGGGCTGTGATGGCCTGGTGGCCTGTCGAGAGTGTCTCCCCGCCTGCTGCCCAATGACTGCTAGAATAAGCTCCAGTGACCCTGAGAGCAGGATAAGCAGTTCAGATAATGGATGGATATATTAAATTATCTTTTTTTAATAAAACACGAAGTGGTGTGGAATAGTTTCTCTTCTCACACCCTCGTCCATGGCCCTTTTAGTGAGACTGACCCATATTAGTGCTGTTAGACCCCGTCTTTGAGAAAACTCGACACATTTGCATGGTGGGAAGGTGAAATGTGGACTGTTACGTGCTTTTACACCACTTTATTGCTAAATGTGTTCTTTTCAACGCAAAGAAAATTCTCCCAAATTTCAAGTAAAGTCAGTAGTTTTGTGCTGCTTTGAGGAAGTAAGTTGGCGAGGAGGTCTGAAAAGTTGCAGAATCTTACACCAAAGCTGCCAATTTAGCATCACTTGTAAGATGAACTAAAAGTAGAGACTTTATACACAAACATGAGTAGATGATTTAGAGTAAAAAAAAAAAAATTGTTGTGCAAAAAAATCGTGGCTATAGATGGTGATGGGGAAATAACCATTGTGAATTGCAGCGAGCACACACACACACACACACACACACACACACACACACACACACACACACACACACACACACACACACACACACACACACACACACACACTAGGGGTCTTTAAAAATTGGATGGATTTTGAAAACACTGAGAAGTACACACGTATTGACAGACTGCACAGCTGTTTTGCCTCTCTTCTGCAGATGCGTGCGCGCCAGACGTTAAAGGAAGGGCATGCAGTGTTTCACACACTCGATTAATTCAGACTGTCCTCTTGATTCCTGACAACCCCGCCGACCACAGGATGTGTAGTCTCACAGGAACTGGCATGATCCAACATGACGCTAATCAAACCAATGATGAAGCCGCGCAGGCGGACTTCGCTTGATGCACACTCACACGCAAACACAGACGTACGACTGGAAAACATAATCTGAACTATTTTTATGAGTGTATTTTATCGAGGACCATGTACAAATACATTACACTCAAAGGGACGAGATGCTTCGTACCAGATTTAGCTAATACTGTAGTCAGTTTCCATCTGTAGTCCCTGGGCAGGTTAAAAAACACACACAATTTTGTGTAAATGTTCAACATCCTTGTTTCTTGTGTCTTGTTGTGTCCAGAATTGTTCTGTTCTTCACTTCTGACTTGTGCCAGTGTTGGTGTACAGATTGGTGTGGTTATGACTGCATTTGTGGACACTTTCAGATGATCTTGGCTGACCATTGCTCCCAACCTGATCACGGATCGGGGTGTCCCGTCAGGATGTTGGGAAGGGGAAATCCATTGCAGATCAGTCTGTTTATCCACTAGTTCATCTTCAAAAGCGAGAAAATTTTTTACAGGATAGTACCCATCCCCTTCACTCCAAATTCAGTCGCAGCAGCAACCTGACCCAGGGAAAGAGACTCTTACAGCAAAAAAAAAAAAAAAAAAATCTCAAAACAAGCAGATACAAGAACTCCTTTATTTCTCAAGCCATCAGCCTGTATAACATGCAGGTTTATTCAACAGGCCTCTTAGCGGATGTCCGGGTAGCATAGCGGTCTATTCCGTTGCCTACCAACATGGGGATCCTGGTTCGAATCCCTGTGTTGCCTCCGGCTTGGTTGGGCATCCGACCAAGACACAATTTTGCTGTGTCTGCGGGTGGGAAGCCGGGTGTGGGTATGTGTCCTGGTCGCTGCACTAGCACCTCCTCTGGTCGGTCGGGGCATCTGTTCGGGGGGAGAGGTGGAACTGGAGGGAATAGCGCGATCCTCCCATGCGCTACGTTTGCCTGGTGAAACTCCTCACTGTCAGGTGAAAAGATGAAAAGAAGCAGCTGATGACTCCACATGTAGCAGAGGAGGCATGTGGTAGTCTGCAACCCTCCCCGGACCAGCAGAGAGGGTGGAGCAACGACCGGGACGGCTCGGAAGAGTGGGGTAATTGGCCGGATACAATTGGGGAGAAAAGGGGGGGAAACCCCCCCCAAAAAAAGTGCATCCTTATTAATTGCCTTCATTAATTTCATCATATTTGTCCAATCACACTAGGTAGATAATAGATAGATAAAAGATCAACGATAGATAGATAACATGTGCATCTTTAATATCATGCTGATATCCAGAACAACTTCAATATATCAGGAGTGGGCTAAGCTTCCTCCACCTTTCAGCACTGGCTAACAATAAGACGTGATAGCTTCAAGCTCTCATCCATCCTGTATATAATAACGCAACATGTTTGTTCATTGGTCAGGTGTATGCAATGCACAATGCACAGAAAAATAACGTAGTCACATTACACACGCACATACAAGTATTTGAAGATGATTTCAAAGTGACATCAGGCCACTTACTCGTGCAGCTAAATAATGCAACACAACCGCAGCCTCTCAAGAGTTAGGGTGAGTGTATTGATTGGCCTAATCCAGATTATCCACATTTTGTACAAGGTAGTGAACTGCATGACAGCCGGGGGGGGGGGGGGGGTCTATGTAGTATATCGAGAAGTGATATGTCAGCCCATGGGTAGAATGGAGTGAATTTTCGGGAGTGTGTGTACGTCTCTGCTGTGGAGAATCTGAATCTACACAACCAACAAGATAACTTTTTTTTAACATAAAATGTGATCCAGATTCATTTCCTTTCAATGTTTCGTGTCAAAGACAGAATAAAAATAAAAATCACACTAAGTTGTGTGTCACTGAGGAGCCAGCACCAACCCCAGACTGGCAAAAAATCCCAAGTTACAACATTTTCAATGATCTTGGATCCTCAAAGTGAAAGATTGAAAGGGCAAATTATGTATTGAGAATGTTTTTTTTAACACAAATTTAATTTAGACATTTGCACCAAATATTGCAAAAGCCTAGGGAGGTGAGAATATGAAAGCGCAGCTTTATTTTGATGAATATTTAGTGCTGGACCACTTTTTCCAGGCTGACTGACAGCTGTCAGGAATCTGACAAGTAAATTTTAAGTGTTTGTTGATATTTTTACACCCTTTCTGAAAAAGTGAAACCCAGTGCCCTGCTTATAGGGCTTAACTTTACGAAACGGATATTAGGAACTGGCGGCATGGTGGTGCAGTGGTTGGCGCAGTTACCTCATAGTAAGAAGGTCCTGGGTTCAAGCCCCGGGGTTGTCCAACCATGGGGGGTCGTCCCGGGTCGTCCTCTGTGTGGAGTTTGCATGTTCTCCCCGTGTCTGCGTGGGTTTCCTCTGGGTGCTCCGGTTTCCTCCCACAGTCCAAAGACAAGTAGGTCAGGTGAATCGGCCGTACTAAATTGCCCCTAGGTATGAATGTGTGTGTGTGTATGTCTGCCCTGTGTGATGCCCTGGTGGCCTGTCCAGGGTGTCTCCCCGCCTGTTGCCCAGTGACTGCTGAGATAAGCTCCAGCATCCCCACGACCCTGAAAGCAGGATAAGCGGTTTGGGTAATGGATGGATGGATATTAGGAACTGATTTGTTTATAGGGCATTCATCTTTCTTTTTTTTTCTCCCCGATTGTATCTGGCCAATTACCCCACTCTTCCAAGCCGTTCCGGTCGCTACTCCACCCCCTCTGCCGAGCCGGGGAGGGCTGCAGACTACTATATGCCTTCTCTGATACATGTGGAGTCGCCACCTGCTTCTTTTCACCTGACAGTGAGGAGTTTCACCAGGGGGACGTAGCGCATGGGAGGATCACGTTATTCCCCCCCAGTTCCCTCTCCCCCCAAACAGGCGCCGCCGACCGACCAGAGGAGGTGCTAGTGCAGCGACCAGGACACATACCCACATCCGGCTTCCCACCCACAGACACAGCCAATTGTGTCTGAAGGGACGCCCGACCAAGCCGGAGGTAACACGGGGATTTGAACCAGCGATCCCTGTGTTGGTAGGCAACGGAATAGACCACTACGCCACCCGGACGTCTATGGAGCCTTCATCTTAATATGACCACAAGTGACAACAGAGGCCAGGCTGTGGTACCAATAGATCACATTTCCGAATTGGATGCTTCTGCTTTCTAATTCAATTCAATTTGCCCTTTGAGTGTCACTGGTCTTAAAGGAAACTCAGCCGGACTGTGCAGGCATAAAACACCACTGACCTCCAGATCAATAGCAACATGCAGTTTTCAAACTGTTCCTTGAAGGGTTCATTCAGACGAGCTTTATTACATCTACGGAGGTTTATGAAAAACAGTCCATTGTGCAAAAATAAATGTGGGCACAAATTTGAATCCCTAACACCCCAATTAGAAGAGCAGTTACACAAAAGTTTGCGATCCTGGTGCTTGACTTAAAATAATGACCCAGCCATGTTGCAACATGAAATTTGAATTAAGATTTGAACTTCTTTTTTTTTTTACCTTGAGGCAAATAAACAATCTCATGGATGAATGCACAAAGTAAAAATTCTTGTTTTTCTCAATAAATATTCAGCTGATGTCCCTTCAGATCACAGCAACACTGACTGATATTTTTCATTAGTTTTTTTCCTGGGATTGTATAAAGATCCTCTGGTCAAATGATGCTAATCTTCCATTTACATAGCCCTCCAGAGTTACTGGTTAGCATGTGCACTGGTTCATTGTTAAGCAAACGTTTTCAATTCTCAGCAATATAAAAAAAAAGGAATTTTATTGTGACTAAGAAAAAAATAATCAAATGAATCAACTTTTATTCTTGCAAAACGATGTCTGTCACGAACTTGGGCATCCCCCTATGTAATGCTTGGGGTAGGCTGACCTCCTTATTAAGATTACAGTTTACTCCTCCTATGTTCGATGAGGAGTCAAGACACAAGGGGCAAACAAAAAAAAAAGATCTAAGATCGTTCCTCCATGCAGAGTCGCTCCAGATTCTTCAGCATCCTCGTTCCTCACCGGTGAACTCGTCTCGTCAGCTCAACCCCAAAGGTTTCAATGGGATTTTGGTCGGAGGACTTGAGCGGTCATTGCAAAAGGCTTGAATCCATGGTCAGTCAACCATTTTCGTGTAGATTTTGGAGGTTTGCTTTGTATTACTGTCTTACAGGAGGATCCAACCATGGCCTGGTTTAAGCCTTTTGGGAGAGTCTGCCAGAATATGGATTAAGATTTCGTGGTAGTTGACAGTGTCTCTGGTGCCACGTAAAACTGGGTTCTTACTAAGATTCAGATTCAGATCAACTTTATTATCCCACACGGGGGAAATTAATTTGGTCAGTGCTCCAGACATAATAATAAAGACACCATAAAATCCACAGTAAAAACAATAGAATACACATTAAGACCACAACATAATCATAATAACACACATTTGATCACACTGAGACAGAATAAAACAATAAACAAAGTCAGATAAGAAAAGTCAATCCAAATCAGTAAAATAAAAATAAAAATTGGGGGGGGGGGTTATCTGGCCAATTACCCCACTCTTCCGCGCCTTCCCAGTCGCTGCTCCACCCCCTCTGCCGATCCGGGGAGGGCTGCAGACTACCACATGCCTCCTCTGCTGCATGTGGAGTCATCAGCCACTTCTTTTCACCTTTTCACCTGACAGTGAGGAGTTTCACCAGGGGAACGAAGCGCATGGGAGGATCACACTATTTCCTCCCAGTTCCACCCCCCCGAACAGATGCCCCGACCGACTACAGGAGGCGCTAGTGCATCAACCAGGACACATACCCACATTCGGCTTCCCGCCCACAGACACAGTCAAATTATTTCTGTAAGGACGCCCGACCAAGCCGGAGGCAACACAGGAATTCAAATCAGGATCCCTGTGTTGGTAGGCAACGGAACAGACCGCTACACTACCCAGACATCCACTAAGAGACCTGTTGAATAAACCTGCATGTTATACAGGCTGATGTTTTGAGGAATAAAAGAGTTCTTGTATCTGCTTGTTTTTTGGCTGTAAGAGTCCCTTTCCCTGGGTCAGGTTGCTGCTGCGACTGAATTTGGAGTGAAGGGGATGGGTTCTAGGTAGGTAACACGGGGATTCAAACCGGCAATCCCGGTGTTGGTAAGCAACGGAGTAAACCACTATGCTACTCGGATGGTCAGGATACACTTGTTTATAGTTATGTGTAAACTATTCAGTGAGGAATCTTTTTTTTTCTGCCATGCTGTTATGAAAAAGTCAATTGGCAGAGAAATTGATTGTAACTTATTCTCCTCTACAAATATTGATATCAGCGGCGGACACAAAAATCGTTGGCCCCTGTTAGGAATTGGCGAAACTGCTGCACTGTAAAGTTATAGGATTATACCGTGGCCCTACACTTTTCCCTTCCATAAGATTTTATGGATGTGATTTACAGCCCAACTCAAAAATCACTCTCCTGGTCTGCAATTAATGTCCACTCAACCTTTTAGTTATCTAATTGAATCCATTTCAATGACAAAACATCTCAGTTATGTTCAATTGTGCCGATAATTAGATCAGTTCATGGACCTACTGTACTACTGTGTAATCAGTGGTGACTGTGTGTATGTGCGTTTGCACATGTGTGTACGTGCATCTGTTGAATGGGTTGCCTGTATCTACAGCCATCTCCTGCACATGTTACTGGGGTGTTCATGTCTTTGTACCTGGGTGTGGTATACACTGCAGTCAGCTCCAACAGGCTCTTGAACTATTGACTTAAATTATCTCTCTGTGTCCTTGTGCCAGCAATGGCACAAGACCACATGGCCGCGTGATTGGCAGCATCTTTTTGCCAATCACTGCAGGCAACTATCCAGTCGTTACAGCCAAACAAAGCTGGCCCTGGTTTAGCAATGCTAATTGTTGAAAGGCAGAAACATAGCAAGGTCAAAAAGGACTGGCTGGTTAATACCATTAGCTCCAATACCATTATACCATTAGCACAAATGCTACACTTTCTCACTGACGCTGTAGCCAAAAGTGAAGCGCTTAATCCCGTATGACGTCAGGTCGATGCTGCAAATGTGATTTGATTGAATCTGATTCAATCTACATGCTCACCTCTCCCTGTCTCTTTCCCTCTTTCAACCTACCCTCCTCTCTCCATATCTCTCTATCTACATCCCCCCCCCCATCTTTCTGTGGTGTCCTTCCTCTCTCCAACCCCCCCCCCCCAGATTGCTTGTGCCGTCTTCGCCGCCTTGCTCCACTTCTTCTTCCTGGCGGCGTTCACGTGGATGTTCCTGGAGGGCGTGCAGCTCTACATCATGCTGGTGGAGGTGTTTGAAAGCGAACACTCGCGCCGACGCTACTACTACCTGGTGGGCTATGGGGTTCCCGCCCTCATCGTGGCCGTGTCGGCGGCGGTGGACTACCGTAGCTACGGCACTGACCGAGTGTGAGTATACCTGTAGCTCGCTTGGAGGTTTTACCTTTCCTGCTATGTTACTCCTCCAGGATAAAGTTGTCTGTAAATGAAGGAAATAACTCCCACCCCACCCCCACCCCACCCCGCTCTCAAGCCTTAATTAAAAGACCCTATTAAGGGTAAGATTACTTTTTTTTTCTCCTTCATATTCTCCCAGTGGGTATCACCAGGATATCATGTGGGATGAGAGAACTTGCAAACTCATGGCTTGCTTGAAGAAGTGTTCCCAAAACAGCCCTACATATCTCCATATTTGCCACTTTTCTTGTAATTATATCAATGTGTGCTGTCGAAATTATGTTTTGGATTGCATCTCGTACACTCAAAGTGCTGCCATGTGTGTTGCTGCCAAAGTAATAATTATGTAACATTTACTGATGATACTTATTAGCTGTACAAGTGTTCACAGTATCCTTTGAACCCTTTTTTGAAGCCGAGTCATGTTTAAAGTACAAACGGGTATTGTGTGGTACATGTATTGATTTTGTTTTTGTTTTTTTTACATTCAGGCGGTTGAACTCATTAACATGGACTTTCTTTTATCACCAAGCCATGAAGGGAAATGTTAAATATAACGCCTTCCTGGTGTTTTTTAAACCCAGTAACCAACCATCAGGTACACACAGCAGGGTGAAAGATCATTATGATCATGCACCGTGTTGTTTTTTTTTTTTTTTGTACCACTGCCGCTTTGTGTGTGCATCTAAGGGCGACAAATATGCTGCTAAAAGACTTGGCAGTGGTTTGTGTTTGCTGAAGGGCTCTGACAACATAGCAGAGAAGAATGCTCCAATAGCTATCGCTCATCATCAAGTTTTAATGAAGCCGAACAGTTTCTCGGGCAACCTGCTTGTGCTGAATTGACATTGTTTTGACAGTAAAAAATGCGAACTGTAAGAGATAGTGTAGTTGAATGAGCATCAGCCTATTGTGGTTAACGCCTTCGGCGTTGCCGGACTGCCCAAATTACTGCAGAGAGGATGGAAAAGCGAAAATGGAAAGATTCAAGGGAACAAGAGGAGGAAAATGTGTCCAAGGACACTGGGTGCACAGAGAGAGAGAGAGAGATGAGGAAACAGATGTAGAAAATGCAGAGAGAGAGAGAGAGAGAGAGAGAGCTGAGGAGGAAACAGATGTAGGAAATACAAGAAAAGGGAGAGGCTAATCTTTATGCATCTTTGTGTTTCCCCTACATCTGCGTGAGAAATCATTAACATCGCGCTGTCGCTTTCCTCTGAAATATGAACTGGTCTGTGAAACACTATAACGCCAGGGAGAGTGTGGCCCTGCATTCCTCACCGCTGCTAATCTCTAACTCATCTGAAAAATAATGAAGACCAGAATCAGCACTTTGCTTCCGAGATGTTTATCATACACGGCACACACGCAAACAAGAGCAAATGCACGTGTGTGCACGCACATACACACATGCACGGCACGCACACAAATGGGTGTGGGTGCATGCACACACGGAAAGCAGTTAGACAGTGCATTTGTAGCCTGGCACAGCCGTAGTTCTTGGTGATGGATGAGACGATAGCTGCCACCGCCTGGGCCTCGGCATCATGTGAATAATTAAAGCCCACCACCGGCGGAACAATTATACACAAGCCGTTGAGGGATAAGGGGAAGGGACAAGATGTGACACGTGGCTTGTAGCAGATGCAGATGATGGCGGTGTTATGTAGGGGTAGGTAGCCCTTATAAGGGGCGTAGAGGGGGTTGTCCATCAAAACGCCTCACATTACATTAGAGATTCAGTTGAAACTGTGACGTGTTTCTGACGGACAACTAAGTTAATCACTTTTTTTTGTTGCTTTTTTTTTCCTGGAAATGCCAAATGAAGGCAAGTTGTGTCAAGCGGGCTGAGATAATTGACCACATTTGTTCAGAAGTACTCCCTATAACTGTGGTCGACCTGAGCCAAAAAAAAAAACGGGTGAGGTTGCCTGTTCAAGTTCCCAAACCAGATACAAAAATCCGGGGGAAGGGAATGGGAATTGCTTTGAATGTCCTCGAGCGAGGCACGTGGTCCTGTAGCAAAACAAGACTGCGGTTTTGCTCTCAAGGTATTAATGCAGTCACTCCCAATAGGACACAGATGTAAATGAAACTGCACTGAGTTAATTTAGTTTATTAAAAGTAACAGTCTCAGTTTATACACTTGCGGAATCGCACAACGTAGTTGGATTTGAGAAGATTGCTGCCACGTTTTATGCTTATATTCCCATATCTATATTATTTGTTACCCCCCTCCCTTTTTTCTCCCCAATTGTATCCGGCCAATTGCCCCACTCTTCCGAGCCGTCCCGGTCGCTGCTCCACCCCCCTCTGCTGATCCAGGGAGGGCTGCAGACTACCACATGTCTCCTTCGATACATGTGGAGTCGCCTGACGGTGACGAGTTTTGCCAGGGAGATGTAGCGCGTGGGAGGATCCCGCTATTCCCCCCCCCCCCCCCCGAACAGGCGCCCAGACCGACCAGAGGAGGCGCTAGTGCGGCGACCAGGACACATACCCACATCCGGCTTCCCACCTGCAGACACGGCCAATTGTGTCTGTAGGGACACCCGATTAAGCCGGAGATAACACAGGGATTCGAACTGGCAATCCCCATGTTGGCAGGCAACGGAATAGACCACCACGCCACCCAGATGCCCCATTGTTATCTATTTCTATATCATGATTATGACCATATTTTATATTTTGTCTTCTAACGTAAAGCACATTGAGCTTACTCATAATGAAATGTGCTGTATAAATAAAATCGCCGTTGCCAAAAGGCCTACTCGCTATTTCGGAATACAGAATCCTTGACGGACTCGGTGGATCAATAGCGATGTACGCTAGTGTTTGAGCTCATACTTTGAAGCAGAATACACCGTAGGTACAAAGTGAGCGGAGGAAACGTTGCATCATACATATCAAGACGAGACGCAGCTGGCGATCCACCTGGCCCAAATACTTCACAGTATTTATCTGTACTGTGCATTACCCAGCGGCCTTTTACTGTAATACTGAAAGTATCTCTTTAAAGGACGTCTTTGTGCACAGAGTTGTCTCAGCTGAAAGGACGCTCGCTCTTCTCCCTCAAGTGTCTTCGAGAGCTGAACCGATCAGTCGGCTCTGTGCAGACTGATGGCACAAGTTCCTAGATACCCGGCCCAAGCTGTTGGCATGGCACAAGTAGAAACTGAGATATGGCGTCTGTCTGGGTTGATACACTTTCCTGGTTTTAAATGCTTGGGGACCGAGAGCGTGCTTGGAGGACTGTGCAAATGTAGCGTGTCAGAAAGACGGGCAAAAATAGAAACGCTCCAGAAGCCAAACGCAGATATGATACACATGGAGAAGGAAGGGCAAAATAAATAACTAAATAAATAAAATTACGGCCTAAACCACCCATTCGTAAATCTATAAGTTGTCCTGTGATCTTAAATAGAAAAAAAAGGAGGCAAGAAGGAACAATAGCAGTTTCAGAGTAATTTTTAACAACTGTAAGAGCCTGTAATAAGCCGCTGAGGTCGTTTGCTGTGTGTCTGTGTGCACCCGTGTGTGTTTGTGTTTGCCGATACGTGTCAAGTCCCTAGTAACAGCAACACAAAAGTCAGTTTCAGTGTTGTCGTCTCCTCTTACTGTATTTTCTCCTGTATTTCAAGGTCTTGTCTGCTCCTCCACGCAGCTCAGCACAGATGGATTTTAAACTAACGTGTTCGCTTCACCGAGTCAGCTGAGCTTCTTGTCCAGCTGTGAAACCCGTTGCTTACATTGCTATGAATACTCCATACCTTCCCTTTTGATTATTCTCTGTGTAAGGGGGTTCACTGTATCATCAGCCATTAGTTTGGTATCGCAGTAGGTGTGTAGAGTTTTAAATCGGTGGGGTTGTATTTAAAAGTAACTTCACACTTGAACAAGTTTTTTTTTCTTTTTGTGCGTGTGTGAAAACCCAAAATAGATGGCTTAATTTCAATCAAAGACAGCAGTCCTAGATAAAATCTCAACTTGTCTGTGCAAATATGACATTGTCTGCATCTCTACTATCAAATCTACTAGCGTTGCACCCCCGCTGGTTGAATGCTGCACTCCTGCATGCTTGAATGCCCAAATGCACATGCACAACAAAAATATTTTTTTACTGCCTCCACTGATCAGAGAGAAAGTCTGATCCCAGTTATCCCAAACAGCCACTCCCTCTTTCTTCTCTGTGCGAGTAGTGCAGACATCACCCCCATCACATTTCCCATTTCACAATATTTTTCAGAGAAAGAGGCCAATCAAGCAGGTCCTGCTGGTTGATGTCTCTCTTTAATACGAGTCCGGAGACCTAGTTCCATTAATGTATTGTAGCAAATTGAACATAATAGCACCAGAATCGTTGTACGTTTTCACTCACTTCATACGTACAGTATTACCACAGTCATTGTCCAGAGACAAATGTTTTTTATTGAGTACCTCCCCACCCGACCATCCATCCGTGCGCATTTTCAATCTGCCTTAAAATGCTATTGAACAACTGCTAATTCTCCGCCATGTCCACGTTGCCTCTCTGTCAGCGTGAATGACAACACGGATGTGGGAACTGTAATTTTCCAGTGGCCAAAAATGGAGCCGTCTATCTGGCACGGCAGCGGAGATTAAAAGATTAATAATTCAACCACAGGTCGTGAATCAAGTTCTCTTTCTTTTTGGCCGTTTCGAAAAAAGGAGCTCGCCAAGGCTGTCACCTTCAGCGGGCCCTTTCACTTTGGGTAGCTGTTTCTATTTCGTTTAGTTCAACACGGAACAGGGTTGACTTTCCGTGATCGTGTTGATATGAAGTTATAAGGTGAGGAGATGGCATATCTTCTCATTATTGACTAAATTAAATGGGCCATAGACCATTGTCCATAGTTTAACGTGGACGTGTTGGACGCCGAGTATGTTAGCAGTGTGTGTAGTTAAGTCTGCACCGGGTCAGGGTCAATCCAATTCCACTGCAGGGATACAGTAAGGATTCAGTTGAGAACTAATTGAATCATCCATAAATTATTGTGCGATGGTGATTTGCTAATCTGAATTGGCCAAATTGAAATGGAATTGACCTAAGGCCTGTTCAACTGTCTCCATTAAACAACCTTTAGGAACGCGAATGCATCCTTCATTACCTTAGCCATGTCCCAATCCCTTTCCCCCCCCCTTTCTTTTTCCCCTCTGTTTAGGGCTTCTGTTATAGCCATGAAAAGACCATCCTCACTGGCGTCAATGACACTGAGAGGACGCTCAGAAACTCACCCTCAAAATTCTCAGTGATGGTCATAATTCTTCAAACCCCTCGCGGGTATCTGTGTTTTGAAGTACCCATTCCTCTGTGTCACTCCAGCCTCCAACGTGATGTATATCCTCCGAGCGGGAGTATAAAACTCTAACCTCAAATCTCTATCCGTCTCTGTCTCTCCATCTCTTACTCCGTCTCTCTCACTTTCACGACCCCTGCCTCCCTCCCCCAACCCCCCAACCCCCCTCTCTTCACCTTCTCTCTTTTCTCTTTCTCTACTCTCTCTCATTGCAGTTGCTGGCTTCGCCTGGACACCTACTTCATTTGGAGTTTCATAGGACCAGCAACCTTGATAATTATGGTAAGCGTACCCATCACACCCCATCCCCCCAATCCACCCACGCCACCCCCACCCCCCTTCCCCCGCTCATTAACCCTACTTAGCCTGCAGGTCGCCGCTTAAATGGTCCACAGAGATCCCCTCTCCTAGTTCCCTTCCACTCTATCGTCTCTGCCCTGTTGAGCATAGATGCCACCGGCGGGCACAGAGCCGTCCAGAAAAACGGATGAGGGTTGTGCAAAATATATTGCAGTTAGTCGCCCTGGTCTAACCACTGACTGCGACGGCTTTGGCGGCAAAGTCAGAGTGAGAGAGAGAGAGTGAACTCTGCTTTGTATTCAGCGGTGAAGTAATCTGCCCAGCGATTATGATTGATTTTGTTCCTTGTCTGACTCCCTCTCCACTGCTATCTTCTCTCCATCTCTTCTTTCGGGGGTGCCGCGAGACTGCGATGGGTCCAGACAAGCTAGGAAATATAATCCTTGCACAAAGACACAAATTCTTTACTTCATGTTGTAGCATTTTTTTTTTAAGTGAAGTAATTATTGTGGCCACCCGCTATTTGAAATTATTTTCTCCATAATTTTTCTCTTCTTCATTCTAATGCAATCATGTAATATAACCTCTCTGAGATTTATTTTTCATCCATTTAAGCAAATGTTCTGCTGTGGCTAGCATTGTGATGCCAGGGATGTGAGTCATAGATCACGAGAGATGTCTAATACAAGTACCGCGACTTAAAATAAGAGGAAAAGCCACAAAAATCTGACCGATTAATCAGCTAATTTCAAGAAGGAGCCAGCCCCCTCTCTCAGCCTACATTAAAGTGTATGGTAGCTTACAGATGAAGACAGAAAATGTGCAGTTTCAGCTGAAGACACACACACACACACATACATACACACACACACACACACACACACACACACACACACACACACACACACACACACACGTGTACAACCCTCTAACGCCCAGCTTAGATCTTGTTCCCGAATCCAAACATGCATAATGCTCTTTCATGCTCCACTTTGGGTTAATCATTCACAATGCATTCCTCGCTGCTCGCCTCATGACTCACTCCCTTTCTCTCTGAGATTTACCAACAAGAATATGTAAGCTGTGGAAAAGAATAGCTGCAGATGAAATACAGTCAACCCCTCCACCCACCCTTTGGGAACTCGGGGGTAGGTTGGGGGGTGGGGGGTAAAGACAATGGCTTGCTCAATTTTAATATACCCTCCACCCCCTCGGTAATGAGCTGAACGTCACCTCCCAGTGCACTGAAGCTGTAGTTAGCATTTGAATAGCCGCAATTTTGAGGAATCAAGTAACTTTTGAAACACAACCCTGTTCGATGTCAGCAATTGATTCCCTCTCTATTTCTGCATATAATGACTCCTGAAACACAAGAAAATAATGAGATGTCCTAACCATGCTCCGTGAGTCTGTTTTGCATTTTCAAGCAGTTCAAACCAAGAACGTCTTTCCACCCCCCACCCCCCACCCCCACCCCCCCGACTGATTATACGGTAGTGCATTTAGTAGACAAATGCATAACTGCCCTGGAAAATAGTTTTAGATGTTTTAACTCAACTTGAGATGTATTTGACTTCTGCAAACATCATGGTAATTCAAACAATTCAAGATAAGTCAAGCTTCCCTTCTTGTATGTTTTTCCTTTTACAGAACCCAAATTTTTATTTTATTTCATTTCATTATTGCTCAAAACTATAGATTACATGCGATATTACACTGTACCTATGCTATACTCACCTGTACTATTTGATAATATACTACAGTATACCACACTATAAAGTGTTACACTACTCTACACTATACTGTTATATATTATACTATACAGCAGGAGTCGGGAACCTTTTTGACTGGGAGAGCCATAAAAGCCAAATATTTCTAAATATATTTCATTGAGAGCCATATAGTATTTTTAACGTATAATAAATTAAATATGTCTTACTTTTAATGCGACTTCTGGTGCTGCATGGTTTTGCTGATGGCCTTGTAGTCTGGTTCATACGTGGTGAGGTTGAGCTTCATGCAGGCGTTGAGGCTTCCATCAGTTAAACGTGAGCGTAGGTTGGTCTTAATGTTCCTCATATGCGAGAAAGACTGTTCACATGCATATGTAGAGCCAAACATGGTCAATACGGCAATACTCACACGCTGCATTGTGTGGTATGTCACAGGAAGCTCGTTCCAAGTTTTAAGAATCAGCTGGTCTTCAGGTTGAAGATTTTTCATTTCTGTCCACTTGTGTTCCCTCGCCAGCTCTGCTCGCTGTCGCGCAAGACTTTCCAACTCTCCATTAAGTGACTTGAACTTACTCATCCACATGTCTGATGCCTTCAGGTCAGCAACTTCCAGCTCAAAGTCTCCGATAGAGACCCCGGGGATGCATGTCAGGTCGATTTTGTCCACTGCACACTCATGTGGATGAGTGATGAACTTGAAAAGACCAGTGCGCGCACGAAATTCTCCAAAACGTGCTTTGAATGACTGCAGGAGATTGAACGTAAAGCCAGCTAGCTGCTGGAGATCCAGATGTTGAGTGGAGTCACTTGCTAAGCATGCATCTCTAAATTGTTGCAGTCTTTCAAAGTGCAGAAGACGACCTGTTTCAATGTCCCTGAGAAAGACTTCCAGCTTGCTTTCAAATGCAAACACTGCTTGTTGAAGGGATGAGATTGTATTTCCAATACCTTGCATTTTCACATTGAGCTGGTTCAGATGGCCAGTTATGTCCACGAGATAGTGAAACTGCAGGAGCCAGTCAGTGTTGTCTAGCTCAGGATGCTTGACGCCTTTCATTTCAAGAAAAGTCCGGATTTCACTCAGGCAAGCTGCAAAACGGCTGAGCACCTTCCCCCTTGACAACCAACGCACGTTGCTGTGTAAAAGCAGACCGGGATAATGATTCCCAACTTCTTCTAACAGAGCTTTAAACTGGCGATCATTTAAAGCTCGGGCAACAATAAAGTTGACCACTCGAATGACCAGAGACATCACCTCGCCAAGCTCCTGGCCACACGTCTGAGCGCAAAGCGCCTCCTGGTGCAGGATGCAATGAAAACTTAGGATGGCTCTCTTTTCATGTTCACGGAGAAGCGCTACAAATCCTTTGTTCTTCCCCAACATACAGGGTGCACCATCAGTACAGACAGAAATAAGTTTATCCATCGGTAGTTTTTTTTCTTTAGCAAACTCCATGAAAGACATGAATAAATCCTCTCCTCTTGTTGTCCCTTTCATTGGCAAAACAGCCAAGCTTTCCTCACGCAGTGTGTCACCTGCAGCATACCTGGCAATGATACTGCACTGAGATAGATGGCTAACGTCTGTTGACTCATCTAACGCGAGAGAAAAGTATGTCCCGGCGTTTATGTCCTTAATTTGTGTTTCCTCGACTTGATTTGCCATCATGATGCTACGATCGTGCACAGTTCTTGCTGACAGGGGCATGTCTTTTATTCGTTTGATTATCTTGTCTTTATTTGGGAAGTCATCAAACAGTTCATTGGCCACATCAAGCATGAATGTTTTGGCATACTCGCCATCTGTGAATGACTTTCCATTCCTTACTATTGCCAAAGCCCCCGCAAAGCTAGCGGAATTCCCGTCACCTTGCTTGGTCCACACACGTAGTTGCTGCTGACTCGTCTGCACTCTCCGCTGTAGCTCCTCGCATGCCCTTTTCCTGCTGTCCCCCGCTGGATATTTCGATGCAAATGAAGCATGGTGCGTATCGAAGTGCCGCTTTATATTTGACCGTTTCATCGATGCAATGTTATCATTGCATATTAGAAATACCGCAGATCCTGCTCTCTCCACAAATGCAAATTCCTCTGTCCACGCAGCCTGGAATGCACGGTAATCATCGTCTTTTTTTCTTTTCGCCATCTTTTCCGTTACAAGGGTTGAAGCGGATAAACTAGTTGGCTATCTGATAAAATTGATTTCTTCACCTTTACAATGACCCGGACATGCTCGCGAGCCATTGGTTCCCGACCCGACCCACGGGTGACCCGTGACCCGTGAAATTTATCTTCAAAACTAATTTCTGTTTACTTTAAAATGACACAGTATTATTAAGAAATATCACAAGTATTTTAAAATCAGTTCCAAACTGATTTTTTTGAAATTTTCAACTCAAAATTGTCTGGGAGCCATATGCCGTCACCGGAAGAGCCATATATGGCTCGCGAGCCATAGGTTCCCGACCGCTGCTATACAGTATAGTATGATAATAGTATAGTATAATATAGAAAAATAAACTGTTAATCTACTGCCAATAGAACTAAAATCACAATTAGAAATAAATAACTTCACTGTCCCACTAGCTTTTTAGGGCACAGATTTTGTGATTGTTTCTGTTGCATTCAATATAGTAGAATTAAACTGTTCCTTGTTCTGCTGGAGACACCTCAGACCTGCTTAAGGACCCCTGGGGACCCTGGACCCCACTTAAAGACAATGTCATTTTCTGTCAATCACATTTCCCAGATCCCACAACTGAAACAGCCCAACGACCCTCGCAGATGATGTCTGTAATCAATAACTGACATGTTGATCAAATACTCTCACCAGATACTTCCACCAGAAAGAAAACAAATGCAGCACCGCCTGCATCTATATTTTCTGCTCTTTCTCAAAAAGTACAGCATACTTGGCAGAGTTGAAGATGTGAAGATTTTCATTGGGAGTGACGAAGAAGGCTAGGATTAGGAACGAGTACATTTGAGGGACAGCTCAGGTTGGACGGTTTGGAGACAAAGCAAGAGAGGCAAGATTGAGATGGTTTGGGCGTGTGGAGGAGAGATGCTGGGTATATTGGGAAAAGGATGCTGAATATGGAGCTTCCAGGGAAGACAAAAAAAGGAAGGCCAAGGAGGGGGTTTATGGATGCGGTGAGGGAGGACATGCAGGTGGCTGGTGTGACAGAGGAAGATTTAGAGGACAGGAAGAGATGGAAACGGATGATCCGCTGTGGCGACCCCTAACGGGAGCAGCCGAAAGTAGTAGTAGATACAAGTACAGCAGACAGTTGCCTCGCCTGTTACGATCAGTGGAGGCGGACCCAAAGGCAGAAACAGACAATGGAATTAAGTGATGTAAGGGTTTATTGTAGGAATAAAGGGGGATGAGGATGGCAGGCATGGCAGAAAGTAGAGAGGCGATGGCGGATGGCAGAGCTGGACTGAGTTGGGCGGGTGAGGGAGTGAGCGTCGCTGGCAGAGGATAAGCAAGCAGACGAGGCAGACGGGAACTGGAGAGTAGTGATCCTGCAGGCACAGGGAGACACAGTGGTAAATACAAGCAACAAAAACAGCACGAGGAATAACTCTGAATGTGCAGCTGCTGAGAGTTGGAGACTAACACCGTGGTTGAAACGACGGTCTGGTGATGAGTGGATGGAGAACTGGAGTCGATATACTGCTGAGTTGATGGAAGGCAGGTGTGCAGGCTGGGCGGGCAAGGTGAATGAACCGTGAATCAGGAGGGAGCCGGAGAGTGACGGGGAATGACGCCACGCCCACACCACACACACACAAACACACGCAAACACACGCACACACACACACACACACACACACACACACACACACACACACACACACACACACACAGAAACAGACAGGGGGAAACAGAAGACGCCGGGGAAAAGGGAAACACAAGGGAAATAACTGGCGGCACAGCCAGGGCTGTGAAATCGCCTCTGTTCCTTGCTCAGTTCAATGTACCAAAATGTAATTTTCATAGGATTTTGCGCTCTGTTTGGTAAAGTGCTAAATCAGATCCCGATGTACCATTACAGCTGCGGAGAGCGGCGCTGGCTGAAAATGGATAGAGGTGAACATGCAAGCTTCGCCTCCGTTGACGTTTTCTCTCCATGAATCTTTGTGTCCTCTCTTAGCTCAACGTGATCTTCCTGGGCATCGCTCTCTACAAGATGTTCCATCACACAGCCATCTTAAAACCAGACTCCGGTTGCCTGGACAACATAAAGTAAGAGCACTCAGATCACTGAAGCATCCTTTAGAAAATCTCAAAAATAGTTTTTCCATCAGAGTTTTGCATTGTGTCAAGCTGCTGAGATGTCTCGAGAACCTCACAGACTTTGAGACATTTTAGGTTCACTCGAGATGTTTTTGTTTATTTTGAAAGCATAGAGATATTTCACAAGCATTACCCCCCCTTCCTCATTCCTTTCAGTTTCTCTGACTCAGCAGCGACTTGTTCTGTGAGATATCTTTATTGCGCTTCACAATCAGCTGCTCTCTGACACACGAGGGGACCAAGACAAAACTGGTCTTCTCCGGAACAATCTTGTTTTGCCTCACTCACCTGTTATTTTGGAGTCTTTATATCAAGCACTTAAATTTGTGAGCGCCCCAGCCCGAGGGTCCAGGAATTAAACCCTGCAGGTAAGCATCTCTCATTATGCTTAAAGGTTATGTCAGCCTGGGTTAAAGCGAGACAGGGATTCGGCTGGGCGTCCATCATTATCTAAAGAGCATGCTTGTCCGTGCGGGGAAAGGCCAGGAGAGAATCTGACGGCATTAACCTGGTGTTATCTCAACGTGGACATGGCATGGATGAATATTCATAGTGTGTGTGTGCATCCGTAGATGTGCGTGTTTGTGCGTGTGCCAGATTGCCTTTCAGATAGCAAGAAATTATGAATGACGTTATAAAACTTGATGCTTATTGCTTCGGTATTTATAGGCGCCACTACGTCTATGTGTAAATCTCTGATATACATCAGCTCTGGGAATACGTGTTATTCAAGAATTGTTCTACCAGGAGCGATTAAAATTCAAAGAAGAAGGAGGAGGAGGAGGAGAGGTCTTGCTTGGTTTTTTTTTTTAAATAATTAAGCTTTACATGAGCTTTGATTTCCAAGTGTGCCCACCGCATGGGTGGATGAAGTACACAGCTCCCTCATTTAAATCGAGTCAGTATAGATGCTGTATATTCCACGTGGACTAACGCTTTAGGAAAACTAAAAACCTTCCTTTCAAATTTCTACTCACGTGAAATTGTTGAAGTAATGCACATTCAATACAGGGGTCTCGTACAATGCGGGGGGCTAGATTAAGGTAATGGGCTGAGATATGTTGACTGTGCGTCCTCTTAAAAAGATGCTGGCGGGGCGTCCGGGTAGCGTAGCGGTCTATCCTGTTGCCTACCAACACGGGGATCGCTGGTTTGAATCCCCATGTTATCTCCGGCTTGGTCGGGCGCCCCTACAGACACAATTGGCCGTGTCTGCGGGTGGGAAGCCTGATGTGGGTATGTGTCCTGGTCCCTGCACTAGCACCTCCTCTGGTCAGCCGGGGCACCTGTTCGGGGGGTGAGGGGAACTGGGGGGGACTAGCGTGATCCCCCCACGGGCTACGTCCCCCTGGTGAAAATCTTCACTGTCAGGTGAAAAGAAGTGGCTGGCGATTCCACATGTATCGGAGGAGGCATGTGGTAGTCTGCCGCCCTCCCTGGATAAGCAGCGACCAGGACAGCTCGGAAGAGTGGGGTATTGGACAGGTACAATTGGGGAGAAAAAGTGTGGGTGGGGTGTGTGTGTGTGTGTGTGTGTGTGTGGGGGGGGGGGTGCTGGCTTAAACTCAGCCAAATATGATTGAATATGGTTGACAGATAATTTAACAAAAGGGGGTTAAAAAATAAAAAAGGAAATAAAAACCCTTTACTTAAGATTGAAGTGTTAGTTGTAATGGTGGTATAAATTAAAGATATGAATAATTAAAAAAAGGAAAGGAGGGGTCAGGGAGAGGAGGGGAGGGGAGTTGTGTATGAATGTGTGTAGTGGTATGGGTGCGTGTATGTATATGCATAAACAGATAAGGTGAATTGAGAAGATAGAGGTGCATGTATGATACGGAATGTATACAAGATTCTAGAACACCTCACTGTCTCAGTATAGCCACGGCCGGGCCCCACCTGTTAATAAATATATCTTTCTGAAGTCTCATGTTATTTGTTCCATCTGATATATTTCCCAAACTTTCTCATTCCATAATTGTATGTTGGGGGGTCAGGTTTTAACCACTTAGTTGTGATGCATCTAATTGCTGCTGTTAGTAATATTTGTAAAAGGTTTTTCTTTTGCTCTTCCATCAATCGGCGTTAATGCCAGTAATGCCATCTTTGGATCTTCTGTGAAGTTTTGCTGGAATACTTCTTTAAGGGCCTCAAACACCTCTTCCCAAAATGTTCTTAATTTAGGGCATGTCCAAAATATGTGGGTATGGTTGCCAATTTGTGTTCCACAGTTTCTGCAGCATTTATTTGAGTGTGTTGGACCCATTTTAGCCACTATTTCTGATGTCTGAAAGAATCTCATAATTACCTTCCATTTGAATTCCCTCCATGTATATGAATTGGTTCCTAGATTTGCTTCAGTGCACACTACTTCCCACATGTCCTGTGGTATATCTATTCATTTTGGTTCCCCGTCTTCCTTTTATCTGCAGTGTATTATTCATATTCAAGTCTAAAAATATTTGGTAAACATGACATGTGACTTTCTTATCCCCAATCCCTGTTTGTCACTTTATCAAGAACTCTTCAGTTGGAGTGGGCACCAATACTCTATCCCACTCTTTATGTTTTCTAAAAAGTCCCTTAATTGTAAATATCAGAAAAAAATCTGTGTTAGGAAGCATCAGTTCTTCTCTCAGCTGTTCAGATGGTTTAAGGATGCCATCCTTATGAAGTTAGTGTCGATTAGTGAGTCCATGTTCTGACCATTTTCTAAAACCTGCATCCGTATGGGAGGGTACAAAATCCCTCATAAATCCAATACTAGTTAGCACAGAAATTACTTTAGGCAGTCCAAATGACATGTTTAGTGTAAGTCTAGTCCCTTCACCCATCTGAGTTTCCTTTAGGGGGGCATCTAGGAAAGTGTGCGAAGCTTTTATTTTAGGACAACCAGTAGCTGTGGTCTTTCAGGGTTGATTAAAAAGAAATGTTGCTTTGTGGCAGAGATACATGATGAATTACTTAAGATGGGAGAACTCAAATTATGTATATGTACCTCCAAAGTGTACTTCAGTGAGTCAAAATACGTCGTTTTCATCTCACCGTTGATTTTTAGTTGGGCACAGCTGACGTGTAACTCATTGTCAAATACTCTTATCATGAGTATTTGATGAGTAGCCGTGTTATAGTTTGAAATAAAAGTTGTGTTGCTTTTGTTTTGTTGTGTTTTTCCCCCTCCACTGCACAGTGACACAGCATCTTTGGCTCCAGATACCTAATGTCAGAGCAGACTGATTCTCCAGATGGAGTGAAGTTGTTCTGCTGCCTATTTGCTGTGATGGATAAGGGTCCGTGCTATGTTTTGCTGTCTACCTCGGCATTTTTAAGGCACTCTGGACACATTAGTCTGGTTTATGGTCAGCGTGCTGGCTGCTGCTTCAGAGCCTCGCGTCACCTGGCTCCGCAGAGCGCCCCTTGTCTGCCCTCCATTCTCTCAGCAAGGAAATAACACACATTTAGCGTTGGGGAGACACCTGCATCAACAGATACATGGAGAGATACCCGGCTTCATGCTCTGTAGACACACATACACACACACACACACAATAGATACATACTCTCACACACATATATGTACATGTACGTATACACTCTGTCACACACACACACACATACACACACACACATATATATATATATCTATATATATATAGATATATATATATATATAAATAGATAAATTTGTTAAAAGAAACACTCAACGGTAGGGAAAGTGCTCAACAAATAAGGAGCAAAATAATTCAGTGATGATGATTGCTCATGGCATGAAACAGGCTTGTACTGTCTCATAAAGAATTTACTCGACTCACTATATATTTTTTTTTTCTCCCTCCCGCGGTCCAAAGTCATGTAGGTCAGGTGAATCAGCCATACTAAATTGTCCCTAGGTGTGTGTGTGTGTATGGGGGGGACTGTGATTGCCTGGCAGCCTGTCCAGGGTGTTGCCCCGCCTGCCGCCCAATGACTGCTGGGATAGGCTCCAGCATCCCCGCAACCCTAATTAGGATAAGCGGCTTGGATAATGGATGTACACATATACAACACACACACACACACACATATATATATGTATATACTATATCAACACATACAGGAAAAAAAAGGTTTAATACATTGCAGTAAAGGCCTGCTAGTGTGCGACGCACGAAACAGGCCTGTACTGCAAATGTATTAAAACTTTTTTTCCTGTATCTGTGTTGATATTCCGCCCCTCATTAGTTGAGCACTTACAACTGATGGTTTTGGAAAAAAAAAATGCTATATATATATATACTATATACACACACACACACACACACACACACACACACACACACACACACATATAGATAGATAGATAGATAGATAGATAGATAGATAGATAGATAGATAGATAGATAGATAGATAGATAGATAGATAGATAGATAGATAGATAGATAGATAGATAGATACACACACACACACACACACACATACACACACACGTGTTGATATATATAGTTTATACATGTAAATGTATATACTCTCTCTGACATATACATATATGTAAATGTATACTCTCACTCACACACAATAAACTCAATCTCACGTTTGTGTTTTACACACACACACACACACACACACACACACACACACACACACACACACGGCGCTGTACACAAAATCCCCTACCATTTCTGCCCTAGCTGGTGTTCACTGAAACGACACCACCTTACCAAGAGGATGTGTGCTCTGTGAACTACTAGTGACATTTCTTCCTGAATCTGACACATTAGCTGTGTGTGTGTGTGTGTGTGTGTGTGTGTGTGTGTGTGTGTGTGTGTGTGTGTGTGTGTGTGTGTGTGTGTGTGTGTGTGTGTGTGTGTGTGTGTGTGTGTGTGTGTGTGTGTGTGTGTGTGTGTGTGTGTGTGTATGGCTGTCCTCCAGAACACGACCCTTAGATTAGTCTTTCAGATGAGAGACTCCGTCATGTGACTAAACTAGAGTGATCTGACAGCAGACAGGTTCAGCAGGGAAATGTGACTCAGTCAGACCGGGACTTGTTCCATTACTGTTCCTGCTTTCAGAGGGCGTGTTTCTTTACAAGAGAACCTTCCTGAAAAAATACATGATTAAATAAAATACATCACCATTAGTACTGGAGTTTGGTCTCAGTTCATAGCGATCATAAAACATGCTTACGGAATAGTAAGGCTGTCTTTCTGATCTGCTGCCTTTGTTTTTAAAGAAATGTGTCATGATCCTGACCCGCTGGTGATTGATGGCTGACCATCGTGTGGCATCAAACCCTGTTTCACCCAGGATCAGGTCAGGCGTAGCTTTGGGACTGAGGAGAGATCGCAGTCTCATTTGTGTGTGTGTGTGTGTGTGTGTGTGTTTATCTCCACTCTAGGACAGCTTTTTCATGATGCCACCAGGGGGCTGGTGGATATTCTTTGTGGTTATTGAAGAAGTTGTGGGCAGAAGAATACTTGGTCTCCAATATCCGGACGTGCGTGCGTGCGTGCGTGTGTGTGAGAGAGATTCATCATGAGCCCTTCGTAGGAGCACTGGTCTTGTTCGTCTCGTGGCGAGATACCAGCTACCGGAGTTTGGCGTGTTGTGTAATTTATCACACCGGCTCCCTGCAGTGTATCAAAGACCGACCCCGGGACCGGGGGTCTTTCAGACCACAAAACAAGAGTCCGAAATGTTTTAGATCAGCGCTGAAAAATGGGAATGACGTTGTGTGGTTTTCTTCTCGGCCCTCATTTGTCTTCCACGCTATTAGTTGAGACTCATTACCCAGCACACACATACATGCACACATGTGTACACTCAACACACACCAAGCGCTGGCATGTACCGGGGAAGCCGACCAGATATTTTTTAGCCAAGTTCTCACCTTAACTACCGTTCTGACCGTTATTCCTGCAGACACACGCGTGTAATACTGCAGTTTGTCAGCTTTTTAGGGGAAATCAAACTCATCCACTTCCTTTTGACTGGTGTTTGTCGCTTGGTGAAGTGGTCGGCGCTGTGAAGCCATGAGTCAATACTGATGGGTTTAGGTCCAAAGGCCATGGCTGAAACTCTGAAACACACCATTAGGTTTGGGTTCACAAAGAAAAAAGCAGTCGCTCCTGTTGCAAATCAGAACAGGAAAGCCTGGAGCGTCCGGGTCGCATAGTGGTCTACTCTGTTGCCTACCAATACAGGAATCGCCGGTTCAAATCCCTGTGTTACGTCCGGCTTGGTCGGGCATCCCTGTAGACACAATCGGCCGTGTCTGCGGGTGGGAAGCCGGATGTGGGTATGTGTCCTGGTCGCTGCACTAGCACCTCCTCTGGTCGGTTGGGGTGGGCCGGGAGCCGGGGAGGATAGCATGATCCTCCCATGCGCTACGTCCCTCTGGCGAAACTCCTCACCGTCAGGTGAAAAGAAGCAGCTGGCTACTCCATGTGTATCGGAGGAGGCATGTGGTAGTCTGCAGCCCAACCCAGATCAGCAGAGGGGGGTGGAGCAGCGACCGGGACAGCTCAGAAGAGCGGGGTGATTGGCCAGGTACAAATGGGGAGAAAAAAATTGGGGGGTGGAAAGCCTTTACTCGTCCTGCAGAACTGGCTTTAGCCTTTGACAGCGGTGTGGGTTCAGACACGTGTGAGACCCTGGTAATTGAAGAGCGACGCGGTTAATTTAGTGAGGTGTGCCTTGTTCTCCCATGATCTTTTCATCTGTTCTGCTGTTTTATCGCCTGGTGTCACTTTCTCTGTTCAGATTTCATCACGCTGCTTCGTTTTAACAGAAATGTTACATCTCTCTTTCACTGTGCATCTCTTCTTCTCCCAGCTCTTCTTCTTCTGTGTGATTACAGCTAGCACCACGCCTTGTTATCTCATGCTATGTTTATCTGGAGCATCGCTCTGGTTCTCATCTTCTGTTGTGTGCCCCCCCCCCCGCTTTTTATTTTAGCTACCGCTATTATGACGGCTGTATTATTGTGGAATGGCACTGGTAAGATGCAACGTCTCTCGACAAAAGGTGTAGCATAGATCTGATGCTGTGTTTTGATGTGTGTTTTTGCCCCTCCCTCGTATCCCCCCCCCCCATTTCCATTCGAGACGTGCATTAGAGGAAAATAGAGGGAAAAAAATACGTGCTGGTGCAACCTCAAGTAAACACTGAAACCTCTGCTTTTGACGACAACCAACCGAACGGCATCTTCGGAGAGGGGGGGGGGGTCGGTTTTGCATTAGCCGACTTGACCCTTGGACGAGGATGTGTTCGGGATAATGTTGCGGTGCCGGAAATAAAAAGGAAAAATGAGAAGAATAAATGAAAATTCGATGCCGCTGTGTTCGGTTAACAGTTTGAGGCGATTAGCATTTCCTTTCAGGGATACCTTTTTGGTTAAACAATTAACACCCCGTGGAGAAGATCACGTCGTGTCGTTGTTTTCCTCCCAGAAACGGCCCGTTCGGTTGCCTTTATGCAGATTAAAAGAGGGCTGAATTGACCAACTGCAATCTCGTACTCCGGCGCCACGGCGCCGCTGCAGATTGAGTCGTTCAAAAGAAAATCGGTGGTAATTTGATACCGCGGTCTGAATTACATTCCTCCTCAGAATTATTCGTTTTTTACATTTCTCCTTGATGATTAGCACAATAAAGCCCTTTAACCCCCCCCCCACACACACACACACACCACACACTGCAGAAGCGCACGAGAGCTCTTTCTTCTATCAGAGAGCCATTGGGAACCTACATTTCAAGCAGTATCATTCAAGTTGCTCGGTGGGATACGCTCCAGGGTTTAATCCACACACCGAGATTGCCCAAGCATTACGAGAACTTGAATATGATGACCTGGTTTGCCAAATTTTGCGTGTACATATCGGCCATGTTCACAGTGGCACGGTCGCCTCACAGCAAGAAGGTCCTGGGTTCGAGCCCTGGGGTAGTCCAACCTTGGGGGTCATTCCCGGGTCGTCCTCTGTGTGGCATTTGCATGTTCTCCCCGTGTCTGTGTGGGTTTCCTCCAGGTGCTCCAGTTTCCTCCCACAGTCCAAAGACATGTAGGTCAGATGAATCGGACATACTAAATTGTCCGTAGGTGTGAATGTGTTGGCCCTGTGATGGCCTGGCGGCCTGTCCAGGGTGTCTCCCCGCCTGCTGCCCAATGACTGCTGGGATAGGCTGCTGGATCCCTGCGACCCTAACTGGGATAAGGGCTTGCATAATGGATGGATGGATATCAGCCATGTTGAAGCCGATGGTGCCACGGGTTGCAACGAGGACCTGTTGTTGATGCATATCAATTGCATCCAGGCTTTCGACAATCGAGACAGGCTAAGACTCTTTCTTACAAGCGCTTTATTTGTAAGAGACGGGTTGCACCATTAGACGAACTCCAAGTGGAGATTCAACAGGCTCGAATCAAACTTATCAGCTCTCAGACCCATCCTCATATATTTTACCGGATAGCTCCAGGGGCAGATAAGCTATACATGGCACAACTAGTGCTCCCTTCATTCCCCATCCTCCCATATGCGTTTGCTGTGACCTCTGGTGACTTGATCATTTACCATCTCCCGAGCAAAAAAAAAAAACTGCAAGTTAGAGGTCAATGTTTTCTTCCTTTTTTTTGCCCAGTGCTTGTGTTTCCCTTTCCATTCAGGGGGCAATTGGCTTGATGAAGTACCTCTCCCACCAGGTCGTTAAGACAGCCCTGGGAAAATTATGTTTAATGGTTGCCCCAGTGATTTCATAAATCATTTATTTTGCCGCACACCTGGCCCATTTATAACTGCTGAAATGCTTCGGTCTGCCAGCACTTATGAGGGGAGCTTGATACTTCTGCGAGCCTAAATAATTACGCCCCATTTTTCTGATAGTGCACATCCCTTCCCAAAATGTGTGTATATATGGTCGTGATGTTTGAATGTGAGCGATGTCATGAATTCAGCGAATGCTGCTCAGATAAGATTATTTTTCTCTTTATTTACACTACATTGCTTTGTTAGTTTCTATGTATGTATATATGTGTGTGTGTGTGTGTGTGTGTGTGTGTGTGTGTGTGTGTGTGTGTGTGTGTGTGTGTGTGTGTGATATAGATGATTATGTATGTAGGTGAATAGGTGACTTTCTGTTCCATTTTGTGTGAAATTTGATTTAATTTTGCCTGTTTGTTGGTTTGTTTTTTTTGTTTTTTGTTTTTTGTTTTTTTGCTCTTTCCATGTTTCTCAGCTATCAGGATTACGAACCTGAGATCAAGTAAGACAAGAGTGGGAAGGGGCTGTTGTCTGTGGTGCCATCTTTCATTCACTCCTTCATAAGCACAAATCAGCACCCAGATCCATCTAGCTGCCTGTCTGAATCATTAACATGATGCATTGTGGACCGATCGCTCATGCTGAAGGATGCGTTCGCGGCGTGCATGCGGCACTTAGATACGCTGACCGTAGCAGACAAATGTGACGCGCCGGGTCTAAATGACACCGGCATCTTTTCCAGTGGACACTACAGAGCGGCGACCTTCATAGTGTTTAAGATGCAGTGCAGTTTTTCTACAGTAGGGACACTCATCAGTATCCACTGCAGGTGGACACAAAACGCTCTTCGAAGGCTCTCGAGGACTCGTCTCTCAGTTTATTTCTACATATGTAGAGGATTTCAACATGTACAGATATGAAGAGCCTACCGGTGACATGGCCCTACCTAGATCTTTTAAAAAAAACTTAACTGGGGGGGGGGGGCGTCCACGTGGCGTGGCGGTCTATCCCGTTGCCTACCAGCACGGGGATCGCCAGTTCGAATCCTCGTGTTACCTCCAGCTTGGTCGGGCGTCCCTACAGACACAATTGGCCGTGTCTGTGGGTGGGAAACTGGATGTGGGTATGTGTCCTGGTCGCTGCACTAGCGCCTCCTCTGGTCGATCGGGGCGCCTGTTTGGGGGGGTAGGGGGAACTGGAGGGAATAGCACAATCCTCCCATGCGCTACGTCCCCCCTGGCGAAACTCCTCGCTCTCAGGTGAAAAGAAGCGGCTGGCGACTCCACATGTATCAGAGGAGGCACGTGGTAGCCTGCAGCCCTCCACGGATCTCCAGTTGAGATTAAACTGGGGAAAAAAGCTGAATTTACTCACCAACATTTTTACTTCAATGAGGGAGGAACCGAACAACAAGAGCTGGGGCGACCGGGTAGCATAGCGGTCTATTCCGTTGCCTACCAACACAGGGATCACCGGTTAGAATCCCCGTGTTACCTCCGGCTTGGTCGGGCGTCCCTACAGACACAGTTGGCCATGTCTTGCAGGTGGGAACCCGGATGTGGGTATGTGTCGTGGTCGCTGCACTAGCTCCTCCTCTGGTCAGCCGGGTAGCGAAACTCCTCACTGTCAGGTGAAAAGAAGCGGCTGGCGACTCCACTTGTGTCGGAGGAGGCATGTGGTAGTCTGCAGCCCTCCCCGGATCGACAGAGGGGGTGGAGCAGCGACTGGGACGGCTCGGAGGAATGGGGTAATTGGCCGGATACAATTGGGGAGAAAAAGAAAATTCCAAAAAAAAACCAAAACAAAACCATAACGGTAAATGCATTAGCTCATATTTATCCGTACGGGAGCTAGCCGCTCGTAAAATGCTTAGTCTAATTCATACACTGTACTCAATGTCCGCTTCTGTTTTAAAGTTATTTTATCTTGTGCCTATGGTTTCTTCAGTGACTCTATTGCTTTTTAAAAAGGTAATGGCCTCACTGTCGCTGTCTGGAAGGACGGCAGGAAATAAAGACTAAATGTACATTTCATCCTTAGTTCTCATCAAGCAACCCTTTGTCAGTTTCCCAGTATTTCCTCTCCCGTCTCCTTCACCCGGACTCGTTCTTCTGGTCCCTTCAGTCCGCAGCCATTGACCGTCCACTATATTTCCTATAGGAGTTGGTGTTGAATTCATCTCCCTGTTGTTGTGGTTGTTGTTTTTCTTTGCTAAACACTCGGGCGGGTACAGTGCGTACCCCCACAGCGGTGTCCAGGTACTCTGACTTTAATACGGGTGAAATCTGCAGTGAACGCCAGAGCGTTTAAATCACCCACACCTCCGTTTACCCTCACAACTCATTTTTAGTGATGCAATTTAAATGTGAGCGGATGAGGTGGGCCGTAAAGTTTCAAGGCAGTAACGCTGCGATATTATGTCAAGGCTTGGCCGAGCTATGTGTAAAAAAAAAAAAAAAAATGCAACCCCCCCCCCCCCCTGTATTAGTTTAACCCCGGGGAGGACATAAACCCACACATCTTTCAGCTGACTTATGCTATGTCATGTAAAGAAGATAAACAGAATGCAGAATCAGGTTTCTAAGATGGCTACTCCACTGTGTTTTCTCTCTTCTTTTTCCAGGTCATGGGTGATCGGGGCCGTCGCGTTGCTCTGCCTGCTGGGCCTGACGTGGGCTTTCGGCCTGATGTATGTCAACGAGAGCACAGTTGTCATGGCCTACCTCTTCACCATCTTCAACTCCCTGCAGGGGATGTTCATCTTCATCTTTCACTGTGTCTTACAGAAGAAGGTACGGACTCAACCCTTCGGGCGAATGTGCCAGCCACAGAGTAATCTCAAAACCGTAGCCTCAGTTTCCCTTTAGAAATATTTGCAAGATTTGGACTGTCAGTTTTCTTTACACAGTATGATGGTCTTTTCAGGGATGTAATTCATCGTTGCATTTTTACAGTGAATCAGTATGTGTGTGTGTGTGTGTGTGTGTGTGTGTGTGTGTGTGTGTGTGTGTGTGTGTGTGCGCGCGCACCTTCATTGCATGTGTGTTTACATACAGGTGCGTAAGGAGTATGGGAAGTGCCTGCGTACTCACTGCTGCAGCAGCAAAAGCGTGGAGAGCTCTATTGGCTCTGGTAAAAATACCGCCTCGCGCACGCCCGGGCGCTACTCCACCGCGTCACAGGTAGCAATCTGCTGTTTATTTATTTATATAACTCAATTTCCCTCCCTTATCTTCCCCTTGTCTCATTTTATCTTTTTGCCCACGAGGGACAAAGCTGCTGCTATTTCAGTAAAGGGAACGCCGCTGAATCTTTGCCTTTAAAATATATGACTCTCACGCCTTAGGACAGCGCCGCATGTTTTATTGAACGTGTCCGGTTCTCACCAGCAGCCTGAACACGACAGAAGCCGCCCTTTCTGCTGATCTGGGATTTAACACAGATGTACATGAACAAAGAATCTAAATGTAGAAAAAAAAAACTGTGATGACCGTTCTCGAATACAGAAAATCAGCTTTCTGTTCATTTTCAATGGTGCAGCTCTGCGACGGTTTGCTGTGAACAGGCTCAGGTCTTGACGCTGGTGAGGGGATACGCCATCCTCACAAATGCAGGTCAATAACAAGAACCGGGTAAATTCTTAAACTGGGCTCTAAACCTTCTTGTAACATGAGCTGGGAATGGATTTGGGGCATTAGGTATTAAAATGAGCCGCCTTGAGACGCTGTGACTGTCCGTTTTCCATAGTTTGGGGTTTTTTTCTTCCAGCGCTTGTGTATAAATAGTGCCCAGAATCGAGCGTGCAGTGACATGCGAGGAGGAGAGCACCATTCAGCGTTCGGATTACAGCTCTTAATGATATCTAGGGCTTTAACACGATGGCTGTGACCCCGGCTCCCATCCATGAGAGGGACAGAAATGGAAGCGTTCATAAAGACGGGGTAATTTATAGGCTACTCTGGCGTTTCTAAATGAACATGTTATTAGCAGAGTGCATTGTACACCGCTGGCTGTGAACGGCTGTGAGTCCCCATATGCAGCCGTTCAACATAACGGGGATGGGAACGGCCCGACGTGTGTTTTGATAACATAAGCCATGACAATACTTGCTGCCATTTTCATATGATGAGCCGGGAATTAACAAGATGTTTGCTTTCCCAAACACAGACACAGAAACGTGTTTAAAATAACGTACGTATTATCGAACGTAACACCCAGACGGAGCAAAGGCCTTTTTGAGATTTCACACATCGTTTCTGTTGGAAAGTTTCCACAAAAAAGCAGCCACAGCCACAGCCTTTGTAACTCGGCTCATGACTCATGTGGTGGGCGTCCGGGTAGCGTAGCGGTCTATTCCGTTGCCTACCAACACGGGGCTTGCCGGTTCGAATCCCCGTGTCACCCCCTGCTTAGTCGGGCATCCCTACAAACAAAATTGGCCGTGTCTGTGGGTGGGCAGCCAGGTATGGGTATGTCTCCTGGTCGCTGCACTTGCGCCTCCTCTGGTTGTTCAGGGGCGCCTGTTCGGGGGGGAGGGGGAACTTGGGGGAATAGCTACGCTACATCCCCCTGGTGAAACTCCTCCCTGTAAGGTGAAAAGTAGCGGCTGGCAACTCCACATGTATCGGAGGAGGCACGTGGTAGTCTGCAGCCGGCAGGGGGGTGGAGCAGCGACTGGGATGGCTTGGAAGAGTGAGGTAACTGGCCAGATACAATTGGGGAGAAAAAGGGGGACATTTTGTTTAAAAAGGAAGATTTGTGGGGTTGCAGTGACATTAAGTTTTTCTAACGCTGGTAGAAGTGGCAGTCAACTCATAAAGCTAACGCTTCAGTGATGTGATAGACAATAACAGTCTCAAAAGCAGCACGGTGTTTCAGAGCCTTATCCGACTATCGTAGCTATTCTGTCTATTGTTGTTCACTTTAATCATTCCATTATTTTCACCTTTATTCGAGTACTGGAAAAAGTCTCAGATTCTTCTGCCAGAAATAACGTGTTTGTACAAAAACACAAAATACGACATCAAAATTTATTCATGGGACACAATTAGACATTCAGCTGCTGGCTATGGTTTGTAGTATAATTCCACATCAGTGGCTCTGCCGTACTGTTTGTGACTTGTTGCAGCATTTCATCACTGGTCTTTTTGCTTTCATCAATCCAGAAATTATTAATCTTTACTTGGGGAGAGAAGAATTCCGACAACTTTTCCATGGTTCAAATACTGAATGGGAACGCTGACATTCCCCCTCTTTGCCACATTTAACCTTTTGATGTAAAATGCAAATTCCACTCTGGAGTTGAGGAGGGAGGAAAAAAATTACAAAGCTATTTTAAGCTTGGGAAAAAAATTAAAAAGACATGGTCATTATTGTGCCTTTTAAGTGCAGACTGCAGCCTTTCTCACATCTTTGCCGTGCCGTTAAGATTCAGGAAAAGACATGTTCTCACATGGCATGTTGTTTTTGTCTCCACAGAGCCGCATTCGCAGGATGTGGAACGACACGGTCAGAAAACAGTCCGAATCGTCTTTCATGACCGGCGACATCAACAGCTCTGCGTCGCTCAATAGAGGTACTCAGTCGATAGGACATTTACATTTACACGCTCCCACTACACACCAGTCTCTCGCTTCAATGTCACTGGATGATTTTTGTCAGAAAAACGTAGGCGAGACCAGTTAGTGTGTAGCTGCAGAAATGTACTCACAGAAACTTTGTTAGGTGTTGAAGTTATAATCCATCTTACCATCTGTGACGGGAGCTTGATAATATCTGATATTTGAAAGGCAGGAAGCACGCCAGGTAAGACTTCTGATCAAAAGTCTGTCGCCCGCTAAAATGTAATGGAACCTGCTGTCTTTAAGTTATGATTAGTTGCTCATTTCAATTTAGCATCTTCCTTTGGACATTTTCAAATCATAACGAATCTTCCCAGATTAGTTCCAGCTACTCCAAACAAAATCAAACTTTTAATTTGCTGGAAAGGGAACAGCCCTTATTTAACATCAACCAATGAGAAATGTCTTAGTGGATAATGAAATGCACACTACTCGTGTTGCTGACAACTGGGATTAAACTGGGGGAAAAAAGATGAATTTACTGGTCAGCATCTTTACTTAAATGAGGGAGTAACCGAACTTTGAAAAACAACAGGAGCTGGGGTGTCCGGGTAGCGTAGCGGTCTATCCCGTTGCCTACCAACACGGGGATCGCCGGTTCAAATCCCCGCGTTACCTCCAGCTCGGTCGGGCGTCCCTACAGACACAATTGGCTGTGTCTGCAATTAGCTGTCTTTGGGAGGGGGAACTGGGGGGGGTAGCGTGATCCTCCCACACACTACGTCCCCCCTGGTGAAACTCCTCACTGCCAGGTGAAAAGAAGCGGCTGGCGACTCCACATGTATCGGAGGAGACGTGGTAGTCCGCAGCCCGGATCGGCAGGGGGAGGGTGGAGCAGCAGCCGGCTCGGGAGAGTGGGGTAATTGGCCGGATACAATTGGGAAGAAAAAAAAAGAAAAACAACAGGAGCTTTGAAGGATAAGAGCCCTTTCTTTGCAGTATGCTGTAATGGAAAATAGCTCATAAAATCAATATTTTGAACCACCAGACACATTTAAATATCCTGCTATTAAAGTTGAAAATGACCGTCAGAATGCTGTTTTGAGAAAGCAGACATTAGTTAGACGTCAAAGAATGTAACCCGACTACATCATTAAGCTGCATTTCCGGGGACGCCTAAAGGAACATTTTGCGGACATGGATGAAGACAGCATACTTGATCTCTGAGTTCTTATGAGTTGCATAGAAAATAAATGCTCGGTTTCTGGATCACATCTACATTAGTGGAAAATAGTAGTCTTTAGCTGCCATTCCTCCCTGATGCTCTCCCTGGCCCTGGCATCTCTTGATCGAGCGCCCGAGCTGCACACCGCTCTCTCTTTAAAATTTGCTCTGAGCTCTTGCTTGCACAGACACTAATGCATCGTTACGATGACGGATTGATGTTCGTCAGTGGGAGGAAGTGTCAAGATCTCAATAATTAGGCACTCAGCTTAGCGCCATCATCCGACACAGCTTTTATCCAGGGCAAGGAGGCTGGGTGGGGGCTGTGCAGAGGGGTTGGAGGGGGGGGGTGTAAAGGTGGGTCGGGCGTTAAGGAGAGGCATAGATCTTTGGCTAGATTAGGGGTTGAGGTGGGGGAGGGGTGGAAATCATTAATACAATTTCACACACTCGGCCCCGTTACCAGGTGGTGAAACATGAGGGCAAAAGCGTTCCAGTGAGCACCGCAGTCTGCCGGGAAGCTGACTCTATCATCTCACAAGCATCGCAACGAACGGATGCAAATAGATCCGCACTTATCCGTGACTGCTCCTGTGTTGTTATTACGGAATTACAGGCAGAGGAGTATATATATATTTGCCTCTAAATTTGTCCTTTTCATTTTGGCACCCTGCATCCCCCCCGCCCCCACTCCTTCTCCTACAAGGGGGAGTGTGCAGCTGACACTCTATGCCAGGCTCCTCTCGAGAGGGAGCCGTGCAATCATCTTGATAGCGTTGCATGTTCAATTTACCCCGGCATTCACGATTACTGCAACACAACCAGTACGGTTTGGAAATTGTCCAATTTATCACAGGCACAATAAGAGGGTATTTGGCATGGGGGGAAAGGAGCTGTTTATCATTTCAAAAGGGAGGCTGGTATTTTTGGAATCCTCTGTAATTAGGGCAAGTGAAAACAACAGCGACGCGGAACATGCTTAGCCGATTACATCAAAACAGCCTCCCGATATCAAAACAATATTCGAATAAACGTATGCTGATTCACCCCAAGACTAAAACAAAACACGGAGATTAGCGGTGAAAGGGGGAGTATCAAGTTCGGAACCCCACCGGAAAGGGCGCCGAATCCGTCTTCAAGTCTAAGACCTCAGCGCTTCCTCGTCTTAGCAGCTGTCCTTGTTAAGGAAGAGACAGACCCTGCTCCTGTTTTGACAAAGGGGGGAGACTCATGGAGCAGTTTGGGGAGACCACCCCCCTCCCCCCCTTCGATTTGTTGCATGACAGATTCAGAGCACTGTAGAGGAACGGTTCATACTGCTGAGGAGAAACTAATTGCTCTATACTTCCACCCCGGATAAAAAGCTGTTTACCCACTCATGCAGAGTACATACTGAAGTGGAAGAACACACGTGTGCAACGTTGATACGCCTTGAATTCGATGTATTAACATTAAATAAATAATCACATGTCACGTTGATGGAGAAGAAGCTTTGCAAACAGGAAGTAGTTGGAAGTAATATTAATATAAAGTATGCTGTGGACTGGCAGCGTACTTGATATTCCCAGCAAGTACGCTGCTGAAAATAAATTATTTTTCACAGCTAGTAAAGAAACTAAATATCAGTGAGTGTGCCTCCTTTAATATCAAAGCTTGCAGCCTTCAAATCTACAGTTAATCACACAGCATGGACCCGTGAAGGATGACTGTAAAGGATGGGAGTGCGGTTGGTGGCGGTGGGGGAGGGGGATGAGTCATTCGGGCCGGATCCTGGCAGCAACTGTCTAAAGACAACCACTGCATACAGCTAATAGAAAAAACGAGACACCTCCAGCCCAGCGGAAAAGAAATGCAATGACCGTCGCGGCTCAGGGAGGACACTTTAAAGTACTTTATTCAGCAACACAAAAAGATGTGATATGAACAAAAAAATAGGAACCATTACCCTCCGAGACATTTCTGGCGCACCCTTGAGAAAATAATAGCAACTGAGAGTTGGCGAGACTTACAATGCTTGCCAGAAGAAGAGCAAAGTTATGAATATAGGCTAAAACGGTTGAGTGATACGTGTGTAGTTTGCATAGTTTTATGGCACTTAAAAGAGCCAGACACAAGGTTTTGGTGATTTTGCCTAAGCAATGGTGACCATCATTGTCCCAAGTGTCTGTATTCTGTCTTTCTTCAGTACATGTACAGTAATTGTGGGGGTGTTATACAGTATGTCTTCTGGCTATGTCGGTGCTTGTTCGCAGTGTTGCCAGCTGTCTGCTAACACCAGTATGGCTGCCTGAATGTGGAGCACGGTGATATGCTTAAAAACTAATGGCCGGCATTGTCATTGACAATACAGTTAACTCACGGTTATTCCATCGGTCCCATTAGTCATGTCTGTCAGCTTCGCCACTTCTCGTAGTAAAAAAACCCGTCACACTAATGATCATGTGATCATTTGACTGTTAATGGCTGTCATTGCTCAGCTGCATCTGCCTGACTGATGTGTATGTTTTCTCTCTCTGTATCCCACTGTTTCTCTGCCTACCCACCTATCTATCTGTCTCTACGTTTTGATTGTCTTCCTTTTTCTATCCTTCTCTCTCTCTCCCGGTGTCTATTTCTGGCTGCTCCAGGGGCTATGGCAAACCATCTTATACCTAATGCGCTCCTGCGTCCTCATGGCACTAACAATCCCTATAATACATTGCTTGGGGAATCGGCCATCTATAACAACCCTCTGGGCATGTACAACACACAAGGTGTGCTAGCTTCTTTTCATTATTTAAAATTGTGGCTAGGGCAGTGTTTTATTTTTACTTTTCTTAATGTCCAGTCATGGGGAACCTTGAAGGTAACACATCTTTGTTCCTGCCCAGGATGTGAAAAGGGTGGGAACCATATCATTGGGGAGTTGGAAATTAATGGGCCTGTGCTGGACCGGGATGCCAGTGTTCAACCTTGAGGGTTTTAACATGGCTCTGATTGAGAAACACTGCTCTAGATGTGTTGTCTGTTTGTCATTAAGGGGGAAAAAAAAAACTTTAGCTGTATCACGAAAAAGCCTACAGCTTCTACGTGGCTGTGGGGTTTTGAGTTGGAGGTGTATCAGGGCTTCGGGTCAGGCCATGCCATGTAGGAGTCGTTCACTAAAGTCTCTCACGACATGATGAGTCACACTGACTATATTCTTGCCTGCCTATTTCAGCACAAACGATGGAGTCCAGTGGAAAAATTTGGAAATATTTAGTCAAATCTCACTGTTTGGCTCACATGGCAGCCTGAAGCCAGATACACTGTCAATCATATGCTTAAACTGTGCTCTAATGTTGTTGATGACGCTCGTGTGCTCTGTCCTCTGTCTCCCTATTTTCAATTATTGTTCTCTTGTAGTGTTTATCATTTCTGTTTGACTGTCAAACATTATGACTCACAACCAATATATCCAAAAAAGGACAAACTTGCACAAATTCCAATGTGG